>NC_052962.1:33611985-33869047 GCF_013358895.1 Oreochromis aureus
CCTGAATACTTTATTAAAGCAGCAGCTTTGACATCAATTACAGCATATTTGAGGGTGATGATACAAGCTTGGCACACCTATATTTGGGAAGTTCCTCCAATTCTTCTCTTTAGAACCTCTGAAGTTCCATCAGGTTGGATGGGGAGCATTGGTGCACAGCCATTTTCAGATCTCTTCAGAGATGTTCAGTTGGGTTCTGGGCTCTCTGGCTGGGCCACTCAAGGACATTCACAGAGTGGTTCAGAAGCTACTCATTTATTATCTTGGTCTGTGCTTAGGGTCTTGTTGGAAGATAATCTTTCGCCACTGTTGAAGGTCCAGAGTACTTTGGAGCAGTCAAACAACCCGGACTAGTCTCCCAATTCCTGCTACTGAAAAACATTCTCACAGCATGATGCTGCCACCACCATGCTTCATTGTAGGGATGGTATTGGTCAATCTTTGTTTGATCAGAGCAGAGAATTTTGAAGAATTCCAGAGTGCTGTCATGTGTATTTTACTGAGGAGTGGCCACTACAGAGGCCTCCCCTGTCTAGGAAGAGACCTGGTGGTTCCAAACTTTTATCATTTACAGATGATGGAGCCCACTATGCATTTTGGGACCTTGAATGCTGCAGATATTTTTCTGTCCCTTCCCCAGATCAGTGCCTCAATACAGTTCTGTGAAGATCTACATACAGTTCCTCGGACTGTACAATTTGGTTCATCCTCCAACGTGCACTGTCAGCTACGGGACTTTATATAGTCAGGTGGGAGTCCTTCCAAATTGTGTTCAATAAACTAAATTTGCCACAAGAGCAATCCGTCCAAGTTATAGAAACAACTGATAGATGATTAGTGGAAACAGGATGTACCTGAGCTCAATTTTGAGTCTCATGGCAAAGGCTGTGAATACTTATGTACATATTATAGTTTTGCTTTTCATTTTTAGAAACTCCACAAGAATTTGAAGCAAACATTTTTCACTTAGTCATTAATTGGAATTGTGTGTAGAATTTTGAGGTGATTTTAAAAAAAAATTCAATCTATTTTGGAATAAGGCTGTAACACGACAACATATGGAACAAATGAAGTGCCATGAATACTTCCTGGATGCACTGTACTAGTCTATAAGTCTCCAGAGTAATCAAATCGCTGTTATGCAGATGATATTCATTATGCATCTCTAACAGTTACAAAGTGATAATAGTAATAATAACTGAAGTCTTACCAGTAGAAAGAAAAAAAGTAGCACTTCAAAAGAAAAGATCCAGAATGGTTGAGAACAAAGGTTTCTTCTGCTGTTTAGAGACGTAAAGCTACTGGAGTCAAATTGCAAATAAACGTGGGACTGCAGGGACTGTACAGTTTTCTTCAGCCCCACACAGTTAAAAGAAGAAAACTGCACCACCTTGTGGTTGTATGTCCAACCATTCAAAATAACGTTTACACCCATGTCCATACAGACATCACTAATATAGATTTAAATATTTACTTTGAAGGAAGAAACCCAAAATTTTTTATAAAATGGTAATTAATTGATAATTAAATATATACGTCATTATTTAAATGTCAATTAAATTCATTTAAAACAGTTTATAAATTATTTCTATTTCCAATTTTAATTAATTGACACATTTAACTAATTATTTAATTTTATATTTAAGTTATTCATATTGGCACTTGAAACCCTCCATAAGTAGGCTCATGACATATTTTATGCAAGATGTTTTCCGTGATGACTGTGAGACACAAATGGCCTGTAAGTGTTAACACATCATTTTATTTAATTCTATTGCTGCTGGCTTGGATGGTTAACTTCACAGCAATAACATAACTCTTCACAATACTTCTTCAAAGCGTCCCCCATCAAGTGGATCCTGACAAGTTTAATCTTGTTAATTGTTTCCTCACACATCTTTGACAGTCCCAACACATGCTGCAAGTCACACGGTGATGGAGGTGGAAGAACAACACCGAAGGGGGAAACTCAGGGGTCCCACAAAAAGAGTAAATCTGTTTTTTGTTTTTATTTCAAAATGTACTGCTACTGTCACACACACACACACACACACACACACACACACACACACACACACACACACACACACACACACACACACACACACACACAACCTACCATTTTGAGGTTTTCTTAGTAGTCAGTGTGTTTGATGATATTTGGCCTGGCATGACAGATTAAGTATCTTTGATAAGTATAAATATGATAGTGATGACCAGATGAAGCCTTGAAGCTTTCCATCCAACTGGATAAAAATAGTTTCTTTTCTCGAAGCTTCATGTGCACACAGACCCCCCTGCTGGTCAACATCTTTACTGTCATTTCAACTAATTCTGACCCCCTCTTGGCTTTCTTACAACAGTGTCAGCATGGGAATAATCACTGCGTGTTTGTGTTAAAACTGAAGTGTTTTCAAATGATGGAGCAGTGATTGTGCTTATAACTACTGGGGTGATTTTGACTTGTCAATATTACAGACGTAACACATGACATTATTTACAGGAAAATTATGTGTGAAACTTTATTGAGTGAGATCACCTCAAAGTTTTACCACACAGGGGGAAACGCTTCTCCTTTCAGCAGGCTCCATGAAAACAAGCTCCTCATGTCACAACACAAACACTAATACACAAATTTTGGGGGTAATCCATTGTGCTCCTGAATGTTTGTGAATCACATCAACACTCAAACCACTTTCTGAAACAGCGAGGCTTCAAACATCACCATTGATGTCACTTGCCCTTAAAGAAGGAAGCCTTTATATGCACTTCATAAAAGATTTCCTGGATTTCTAACACATGCTCCAAAGCCTTGGCACAGTGCATCCCATCACTAGTGAATGGTGTGTTTCTTTCCTCAGAATTTACTATTGTTCTGTCACGATGAACAGGGGGACTCAAGTGCAGGGATTTATTTACAACACCAAGTGATAAATATACAAAAGTGCAAGGGGTCAGGGCTCCAGGGAATCCAGGGGAACAGGGTAGGTCACGCTCACTCCTCTTCAGCCACACAGTGCGATCTGCCAGCCACACACCAAGTCACTAACGATCACTTCCAAGAGGTCTATTCACAAAGAGAACAGGTTAGGATGCAGGTAAACACAAACGAGTTCAAAAAAATTACTCATCCTAGATCCAGCGAGGAGTAGCAACGCATCCTCATCTTAAGTAGTGAAAGGAAAAATGGGTAATGAGCCTCAGGTGGGTAGAAACCTCGCCAGTGCGTGGGCCAAGGGCAGGAATCCATAATGAGTTCTGCCCAAGCAGGGGAGTGGCAAAGCAAGAGACAAAACAATAACAAAAACAATGTCTCAGCTGATCATCCTCAGGCAGTCATGCCAGACCATGGCATGTTCTTTTTGCAACAGTTTTAGAATGTTCCCATGTCCACAATGCTAACCTGAAAGCAAGCATTTACTGCCCTAGTCCTGATTCTTAGTGTTCCAAGAATCTGCAAAAGCCTGTCTCTGTAAAGTTTTGCACATTTGAATACTTGCAAATGTTACGTACTCTTAAAAATAAATAGATAAATAAATACACAAATCAGGCATAACATTACAACCACCTGCATGACACTGTGTTGGTGCGAGTTCTGATGTTCATGCCCATTGTTAGTGGTTTCAGTTGCATGGGTCAGCATGGGCATCCTGACTGGTCTGTGTCTGTGCACTGCCCCATACACAACAAACTGCAGAGTCTTCGCTCCCCATGTACATCAGTGAGCCTTGGCCACCCATGTCCTTTCTGTCCCTTCCACTTTTGATCGATACTGACCATTGCACACCAGGAACAAGTTACAAGGGCTGTAATTTTGAAGATGCTCTGGCCCTGCTGTCTGGCCATCACAATTTGGCCCTAGTTATACAGGGGTGCCATGATGAAGAGATAGTCAGTGTTATTCACTTCAACTGTAAATGGTCATAATGTTATACCTGATCAGTGTAAGTAAAGAGTATAGCGTGCTTATGTTCTAAACTACTGTATGCTGCCTGCCTACTATATATATGTGTATATATATATATATATATATATATGTGTGTGTGTGTGTGTGTGTGTGTGTGTGTGTGTGTGTGTGTGTAGGAACATGGTTAACCTCATGTGAAATGGGAAACGTAATGATGATGGTGTAAGAAAGATGCCTACACCACTTTTGTTCTGTGAGATCTACAGTTAAGATCCAGTTTACAGTTTTCCTGTGCAGACCACAGCTGCTGCAGCTTTTAGCTATTAACCAGAGCGTACTATGTGCTGTAGCCTGAAGACAGAGCTGTTTTTTTGAAGTTGTCTGGGTCCAGCCCTACAGAGTGTTGGGGAGGACAACAGCTGCAACAAATCCCATGGAAGATGAAGGCTTACTATAGTGTGGAAGATGATCTGTGTCACTGCTGGTCCTGGCCTCAGACTGTGTGTTCTGTCTGCTTTGAAATACTGTGAAGGTTTAAAAAATAATAATATTCAAATAGATGGGTCACCAGAAAAGCAAAAATAATGGAAATGATTTAAAAATCATTTATTTAAAAATACATCATCTACACATAAAATAAATAAATTTTGCTTTTTTAAAATCATTGATAAGATCGTTATTTCTGTTACAATACATTATATTGTTCATAATAAATCCCATCAAGTACAAACTGATGATTTAAATATAATTTCACATAAAGGAATTTTTATTTAATAGATATAAGTGTTAAACATAGTTATTTATTCAAATATTACCTTTGCTTAAAAAAATATTATTGCTGTAATGCAGTATCACTGTACTACATTTAAATTTACAATATTTGCCTTTAAAAACATTTTATATTATATGTAAATTGACCTTCAAAACTGTGGTTGAATGATATAAATTATAGAATGATGAGATTTAGGCTACATCCACACATACACGGGTATTTTTGAAAATTGGGATTTTCCGTTTTTTGGGGTTTTTTTTAATTCCGTCCACACGGGGAGCTTTGAAAAAATATCCCTGTCCACATGTAAACGCTAAAAACGAAGTCAAACGCTGTCAAGAACATGCCAAATCCTAACTGTGTAGAAATGTTGGCCAATCAGAATTCTAGAAGCCTGGGAGGGAAAGAGTAAACAGGGTTTTGTGAGGGCACAAAACTTTAAGCACTTCTGAAAAGTTTTTGTGTTGTTCTGGGAAGGCAGCTAATTTTGTGTTACTGTTCAAGTGCTGTCATCATTTCAAATGTTAATAACTAAAGACACTATTTTGGCTGGTGTAGACTCACAGCTTAGGAATGAACAAAACGCATACAGCACACATAAATTTAATTTCTAAAAAATTAAATCTATTCCAAACTGACATCAGGATTTGGGTTGTGAGAGAGTCTATGTTGAATGTAGAAGCCACATCTGGTGTTCACTCTGATGCCTCTGTCTGTCTACATGGAGGGACAGTAGCTGTGTGTGTATGTAAGCGTGTACAAACTGCAGGTAGTCAGATTAACAGCAACAGTATTTTGTCTCTATCCACCATTATAGAAACAATAACGTGGCGCACAGCGTGACGTCAAAAACGGCGCACACCTTTGAGGTTGCGTGACTAAATTTCTGTTTTCCTCGTCCACACGTAAATGCAAAAATGGACTTTTTGAAAATCTCCACCTTGGCAGGAGTTTTTAAAAATCTCTGTTTTCAGTTAGCCACAAAGCTGTTTACGTGTGGACGAAAGGCCTAAACGCAGAGAAACAGCTGCGTTTTCAAAAACACCTGTGTACATAGCCTTAGCTTAACATTGACAAGTCTTAAGCAATTAGCACACTGTTCAGTGAAAGTATCCTGTGCTAAATAGCTTTTAAAGAGTCACAGAAACAAAAAACAAAACAAAAACTCAGAAAAAAATGAACATGGCAAGTCCCCCTGGTGCTGCAGACACCTCAAAAAGAAAGGTCACTTGTGGACACAAAAACACTGTGTTTCACTAAAGTGTGTCAAATGTATGTTTTCTTCACTGAGCACAGAATGAAAGAAAAAGCCTTTTCACAGTCATACCTACTACTTCTTGTGGCACATAACCTGCGATGAAAATCCACAGATAACAAATCATATTAACAACTACTTTAACTATTTTAAAATGCTATTGCCATTTCACTGTTAAGCTAATGGTTTAAAACAAAGACATTAATTTTTCTGAGCTTTAGGATCATTGGGGGAAACTTTAACTTTAGCTACACCCACTTATTCCTGCCATCACAACAATTCTGTGTTTCAACCCAGAGCTTTAATCCAAAGAGCGATCAGTGGACTGAGTCATCTGACCGTCCATATCATCTATCAGAGCTCTTTTATAAACTCTCATTACACTCTGCCTAAAGCCATCACTAGCTTTTAGCCCCATGCAGAAGTACAACAGCGGGTTCACACAGCTGTTAAAGTAGGCAACACCCTTTGCTACAGGGTACCAGATTTTCACCACTGCATTATTATTGTCCACCATCTTCACCATTAGGAGGCAGTGGTAAGGTGCCCAACACAGGAAGAAGGCAATGACCAAACATGCTAGTATACGCAGGGGGCGGGACTTGCCTAACAGGCGTGTGCGTCGGATTCCCACCCCAGCCAGGGTATAACAGACCAGAATGACCACGAAGGGAAATATGAAGCCGCACAGGAAGCGGATGGAGTACAGAGCAACTTTGGTGCTGTTGTACCCTTCTGCCTTCTCTTTTGGGTCCACAGAACATTTAGTAAGGTTGTTGGTGTCCACGTACATTTGGCGATGGATGAAGTAGGGAATGCTGAAGAGGATCGCTGTGATCCAGACGCAGACTGCCACCATCCTCGCTACCCACAGCGTGCGTCGGCGCCTTGTGAAGACCGGCCGCCAGATGCAGAGCACTCGATCCAGACTGATCACAGCCAGCAGGAAGACAGAGCAGAACATGTTGGTGTATTTGAAGAAGCCATTGAACTTGCAGGGAAAGAGGCCAAAAGGCCAGTGGTCAAAGAAGAGGTTCTGAGTGAGGGAGAGAACCCGTGTGAAGCAGAAGATCAGGTCTGCTATCGCCAGATTCACCAGCCACACGTTGGTGACCTTTGGCTGTGGATGAAGAAGAAAATAAAACAAGATGGAAAAGAGAAGAATGGAAGAAAATAAAATATATTTATATGAACCAAGTCACCAGATTGTGATATTGTCAGCATATTATCAATTTTAAAATATCACTATTTGGCATCAATCGCAATCTTATATGAAACTCAGCAGGCTGTCATTATCAGTAGCAATCAATAATAAACAGAGCAACACATATTATGCACACATCTAATGTTTATGTGAAAAAATACATGAGAAGACTGTTGGCAAATTTCATCACAGGGTAATAAGTTGGTCAAGTAAATTAAACCTCTGTCCACCCTCCAGCCTCCAAGTGGGAATTTTTGTTCCTATTTTAACTTGCAAACACGGCATCCGTTACTACTTCTGAAATGGCTATCACTGAAATTGTGACCAGCTCTCAATAGGAGGAAGAGGTGAGACAGATATTGACTGATAATGATCACTCATTGGGCTGATAAGGTTCGAGGCTGATAGTTGAGGATACACTTATTAAATTTAGCCACACTGTGCATCAAAGTATACAGTCATAATCAGTGCATTAATTAATTAAGTCAAAACTGGTAGAAAAATAAATAAATAAAAACAAAATACATTTCAAAAGGCTGTTGTTTAACCATACCATGTCAAAAGATATAAGTTCATTAACAGCTGGGTTTCCTTATATCCTGACATGATCAGAAACTAAAACATAATCAGTACACTGATAGGATTGATCTGTTCTGGGTTTATTAACAAAACAGAAGAAAAGAAAAACAGATGGTTACTTAGAGTTATTTAAGCCAGTGGGTTAATTCGTCAAGAAATCACTGTATTTGCATATGTAATCATGTGTTCTACTTAAGCCAACAGATCCAAATTTATTTTAAAAATATAACATGTAAAGAAGTATTCATAAGTATTTTTTGCTCAGTACTTTATTGAAGCACCTTTGACATCAATTATAGCCTTACCTACACCTATTTTTGGAAAGTTCCTCCCTATCTTCTCTGTAGAACTTCTCAAATTCCATCATGCTGGATGGGAAGCATCGATACACAGATATTTTCAGATTTCTTCAGAGATTTTCATTTGGCTTCTAAGCTCTGGCTGGGCCACTCAGGGACATTCACAGAGTGGTCCTGAAGCCGATTAGTTACTGATTAGTTATTGTGCTGTATGCTTAGGGTCTTGTTCTAGTGAAAGATCATCGTCCAAGAGAACAAGACCCTAAGCAGGAAACCAGAAGCTGTTCATAATGATATACAGAGACATGCTTGATGCTAACCTTCTCAAGAGTGACTGGACATCAGCAGTGCGCGGTTTCCTACAGATATGAGGTTTGGCATTCAGCCCAGTGAGTTCAATCTTTCTTTCCAGAGAACCAGATAATTTTATTTTTCATGGTCTGAGAGTCCTTCAGACACTTTTGGGAAACTTCAGGTCGGGTATAATTCCCTGGACTTCATATCTTAGTTTGTGCTCTGACAAGCACTGTCTGGGACTTGAATCTGACAGCTGATCAGTGGAAACAGGATGCACCTGACCTCAATTATGAGTGTCAAAGGCTGTAAATATTTATGTACATGTTATATTTTTGCTTCTTATCTTTAAGAAATGTGTAACACTTTTAAACAAACCTTTTTGAAGAAGTTGAATCTATAATTCAACTCTTACCTAAGTATTTTTATAATTCAAGTATTTGTACTTCTACTTAAGTGATGAATGTATGTTCTTTTGCCACTTCTGCCTTTTAGCATGAAAAAGGAAATATTTCCAAGTCTACTAAGAGGCGAATGCTAAATCTGCCGCTGTTTCTTTTTTCATGAGTATACTGGTTGCATTCATGCATTGATACGTAACATAGAAAACCCCAAAAGCATGTTTACTGAAGCTGACAACACTTGCCTATGAAATATTGTGCAAACTAAATATGTGAACTTTCACAGAGACACTTAAAAGCTCAGAAGGTATTTAAAATACATTTTATATTTTACATCTACCTTAAGTTTGAATCCAGCCACCCAGATCACTATAGAGTTCCCCGTGATGCCGAGCACAACGGTCAGTGCATATAAAATGATGGCAACATTATCCACTATGTCACTGATGTCCACCATAGTTGCCTGGTGTGGCTGCAAAAGAGAGAACAGAAAAAGAACAAAATATTACTCATCATGTAACTCCTGACCTCCCAGACAGTGAACAGGAAATCATAAGATTAACTCACATGTTGCTCTATGTTATCATACTCACTGACTCTGTAGATGATTTTTCTTCGGCCAACTAAGGCGTTTGCTCTGCTTCACATTGGCTGCTTTCTTTTCGTCACACTGCTCACCATGAGACATATATTACTTTTACAGGCATTGTAAAGAATATATCTTTTTTTAATGTTATTGCTTTATATATCAAGTTACAATAAAAATAACCAGGCCAGTGGGTCTTAAAAAGGTACACAGGTCAGATGAACCAAAAAAATATGACATCATTATTTATTTAACAAAAGTCAACATGCGGAAGCAGTGAGTCAAAGATTAAGTACACCATTACTGCTTCCATAGAAATTAAAGGATAAGTAGCAGGAAGGTGCTGGAAGTCAAGTGCACTTGATTGGGCGTCAGCAAGTGTGATCATGTCTATAACAGTAGAGAACTTGGCAGTTTTTTGTTGTGGAATGTTAAAGTGTGTGTTCACACACAGTGTAGCAGGAAAGACTCGGCAATGATCTCAGAGAAGCAACTGTTGCTACCCCTTAGTCTGCGAAGGGTTACAAGGTAATTTTCAAACAACTCATGGGTGTGTATGGTTCTTCCACATGCTACTGAGGCCCCTGTTTCTTAAAGTTATTACATTTCTAATATGTTTTATTTCATCACACTTCAATAATCCAATTCAATACACAAGACTCAATGACAGTATAAGTTGTTTGGCATTGGCAGAAGAAGATTTGGCAAGTTTTTTCAGGGGCGCAACCCACACACTCAACTCTACTGCTCAACCCACAAATGCATTATGGTCACAAATGTGGCACCATTTATGGGGGTAATAAACTGGTTTTCTAGTGGTGTACATTTATTAACACGAAGCATTGTCACAAATGTCACAAAGATGCAAATATAAATTTACTGTCTGAGTGGCTGACTGAGCTTTACTTTTGTCTGACATTATGTTTCTGTGAAACAATTTACTTCAAGCTTTTGTTGTATTTTAAAGTGTGTGTGTGTGAAATGTTTAAACTTATCGAAAGAGGAAGTATGTTATGGAAGTAGGTCAGGTCAGAAAAAAAATATGTGACATTAAGCACATTTCATCATCTGATAAAGAGCATGTTACAGAGTCGAAAGCTCAAAAACAAGTAACAAGTGGCCTACTCTCACACTTGTAACACAAGCTATTCCCTAGTTTTAAGGAAAAATTGTTGCGTTTTCAATTCCTCCACAGGTTAGTGGCAACTACGTTCACTCTGTTGAGCCGTCAGGACATATGGTGACACATGGCTTTTGTTATCGCTATATTTTTGACTGTTGCCCAAAAATGTATCAAGCTACAACTTAATGTGCTGTTTTGGGTATTTTGACCCTGAAGTTTTGATCCTTAATGTAGTTAAACCTGATGGATTTGAGTGAGATGAACACATTTTGAACACTAACTACAAATAAAATCATAATATATGGAAAACTGAGTTATAGTATTTGTTAGTTTGGTAAAAAGTTGTTATTACAGCTTGCATGATCATGCTTTGATGCACATGTTTACTTACAATTTAGATGCCTACAAGACCGTGAGTCAGCTGCTTTAGAAGAAATTCTAGTTTTATTGTTTTATCCATATTAAGGTTCCTAAAACTTTCTTGCCTGTGGGATTGCCCGCCATACAATAATAACTAAAAAGACTAAAACTAAATTAAAAAAGTTAATGTGAAATAGAAAGAGATACTAATTTGAAAATACAAAGGTAGAGCAACACATAGCTCCTGATCCTGATTCTTTACACTGCACTTCACAAATCTATAAATTTAGAAGTTATTATTATTACCCAGTCAGAACATAAATGTGCCACTAATACCCAGAGCCTGACTTTTTTGATGTGTCAAAATTGAGCTGGAATTGAGCTGTGAATGTGACATGTTGAGAATCTTGAAAACATTTTCTTCTGTTGTGCCAAACATGAAAAAGTGAAGGGCGTGATCAAATATCATCTTAACCTGACAAGCAACAGAAGCAAGCGGGAAGAAATATAGAGGTCTGCTACTGAACAGCAGGTTATGGAGGAGTGCTGAGCTCTCCTCTCACTCTGAGCCATTGGTCAGATATGTCAGCAGAGCAAAGATGTGATGGACTTACTCATGTGCATTATGTAAGAACTAAGTCATCTATGCTCTCATTTGTCTTATCTGTAGCTAAGTGTGACAAATGCAAACCATACGAGGTGTGAACAAAAACAAACAGCATGAGGATCTCATCTGAGCAAACCACTATGAGCTGAATATAATGTCTCTCTCAATATGTTCAGTGTTAATTGTGTTTTCTAATTTTAACTGTTTTCCTCTGTTGTGCAGTACTGTGCCTTACACTCATGCTACTAGGTTGACTGACCATTATTTGTCAGTCCAGTATGTCTGAAACTGGCAACAGCCTGGCCTGTACTTCACTCTTGACTGGATCCCAGCTTATCATCTAGTGTACGATGAAGAATCAGATGTTTCAGTTTAAATGGATGTTTTGTCTCCATTTTAGTGTTTCATAAGTATTGCTACACAGTAATGGTAACTAGGACACATGGAAACAGTAACATGCTTTCTGTATGTGTCACCGAGATGACCTAGACTGAACGTGTTTAGGTTTTCATATATCTTGTTTGTGGTATTTTTGTTGCCATGATTTACCTGTGTGGTCAATAAATGACCAGAAGGGAGAAATGTGATATTCACATCTGTGACCTTCTCTGTGTTAAGTCGATATAGCTGAGTTGAAGGCTCTAGACCAGGGGTCCCCAATCACAGTCCGTGAGGGCCGGTGTCCCTGCAGGTTTTAGATCTCACCCTGGGTCAACACACCTGAATCACATGATTAGTTCATTACCAGGCCTCTGGAGAACTTCAAGACATGTTGAGAAGGTAATTTATCCATTTAAATCAGCTGTGATGGATCAAGAACACATCTAAAACCTGCAGGGACACCGGCCCTCGTGGACTGGGATTGGGGACCCCTGCTCTAGACCATCATGCTTTGTCTGTATATAGTCCTCAATTGCAAGATATACATGTCTATACAAGCTGTCATTTCCTTGGTTTTACTGGAAAGCTCTGCCTATTCAGTAAAACTTGGCTGGTGGATAATGTGTTAAATCATTCATCGCGCATATTATCATAAGTTTTGGCAAAAGCAATGCAGACTGCAGTAATGCTCTATTGTTGTTTGACACCTTTGCAAAGGCAAATTAAAATCTCACAAAAACATCCTGTTTGTTTAGGTTAATAACTTTCATTTCTATCAAATAGTGGAATGAATGTGTTCATTCCTAACACATTACTTAGTCAATATCAGTATACATATTGGAGTTAGATTTTCTGCCATTGAGATCTGACTTGTTTTCAGAATATTTCTTTTTTTTGAACACTGTATGTAAACAATTTAACACATCATAACCTCCAAAGATTTTCAATCAGCTATACAAAACCCAAGCTTTCTATTGAGCAGAAGTACCTAATATTGCGTAGTTACTTTAAACAGGCTAGAAAAACACAAACTGCAAAAACACAAATTAAAAATGTAAGAATTTTAGTATCATCTGAGGAATATAACCAAGAAAAAAAATCAAATTTCTTACCTGAAATATTGAGCTGATCTCACAGGGCTGAGGTGAGTAGCTTCAGTCTTAGTGGTGAGAGGCAGAAGTGAGGATGTGTTTGTTTGTCTGTCTTGCAGTTACTTTAAGTTTGGCTGTTACGTAGTTTGTGTCATGGCTCTCACACATGTGAACACACACTCAAAGACACATTCACACACCCTCCATTTCCTCTTTTTTTCATATCATGTGTCTGGCTTTATCTTCCTTTCCAAATATAGTTGAGGTTTTTTTCTCACACAACCACACCCACATTTCCCTCCCCCACTTTTCTCAGACACAGATTCACACACCAATTCAGCAGAAGTGTGAATAAGTGATTTAAACTGAATTGCAACCTTGTTTTCTGTTATAACTTGTTCACAGCTGTTTCCAAGAAACAAGGCCCTAATTGGCATCCAGTAATGGAAAGTTGATTCATCCATCCATCCGTCCATTTTTATCCACTTATCCAGGGCCGGGTCACGGGGGCAGCTGTTAGGGTACCTGGGTCGTTGACCCAGTGGCTTCAGTTTTGTACCTTTTATTTGTTTTCTCATCTTAGTTTATTTTTGTGAAGGTTTTGGTTTCTGTTTTGCATTTCTATTTTTTTCCCCCAAGTTCTTCTTGGTGTGTGATTATTTAGTTTTCAAGTTTTGGTTTCCTTACTCCCTCTATTCTGTGTCCAGTCAGAGTCTGTGTCTGCCCTGGTCCCACGTCTCTGTTCCCTCTGTTGCAGTGCCTGCTTGTGAGTCTGTGTCTGTGAGTTCAGTCTGTGTTTCCTGTTTTACTTTGAAAATCCGTGTCTTATGTTAATGCGTCTGGTTTTGCTTCCTTTGTCTCATCAGCCCTGATTTGTCCCAGCTGTGTTTCCCTCCTGTCTCTCATTTCCTGATTGCTCCCTCTGTGTATATAAGCCCTGTGTTTTCACCTGTCTGTGTTGTGATCTACCCTCATCTTACTGTGTAAGTTTATTTTGGATTCTCAGTTTTGTTACTTTTTTGGAGTTCAGCATTAAAGCTGTTTGAGTTCACGTTTGTCTCCGCAGTCTGCACTTTGGGTCCTTTTCCTGCCTGCACACAGCCTTCACTTGACGGCAGCAGCCTAAGGAGAGCAGCCAGACCTCTCTCTCCAGATTTGGAGGTGCTTGTAATTCCTGCTACTTCACACTCAGCTGTGAACTGCTCCATTGTTAGCTGGAGGCCACCACCATCTGTGAAAAGCATAGACAATATTCTGACGTTGAAAGTGGTGGTGAAAGGCTTCCACGCAAGTGGGATTAAGGAGATCCTCAAAGTATTCCTTCCACCGCCTGACACACACTATACACCATTTGTGTGAAAAGTGCTGCTTTCCCCTCCTGAGTCACCTGACAGTATGACAGAATCACTTTGAGGTAGTCCAAAAGTCTTTTTCCGTGGCCTAACCAAACTCCTTACAGTTTTTGCTTCAGCCTTCTGGCCGAGTCATTAGGTACTGGCAGGCCATTCAGCTTGGCCTGTTACCTAGGCTGCCTCCGAAGCCTAGGTAAGCTTAGGTTGATCAGGTGACAGCTTACTCCCTCTCTTGCCCAAGTGTACAGAACATACATCTAATGATAAGATTACAAAAATCAATCATCAGCCTGCAACCTTAGGTGCCTGGTGCCATGTGCATTTATGGATAACCATCAACATGTTCAAACATAAGGGTATGTTTAAAAAAAAAAAAAAAAAAAAAAAAAAAAAAAAAACTGGTTCAGATCAGAGAGGCTGGTTTTCCCAGGCCACTCAGAAAAGGAAGATGCCTGAAACAACTTCAGTGTGTGAATGAAGGGTTAGGATTTAGTTAATGAATAACAAAAACAATAGAAAACATGTGCATGGAAAAACAAAGCGTTTTAATAACTTACATGTACAGCTACATGAGGAAGTAAGCCTTAAAATAAGTCTGGAAGTAAATGGAATAAACTCAGGCAGAGACGAGGGGAACACAAGAAACCAATGAAAATGGAAAATTATGATAAGAGCACAGGACTACAACTCCAGCAACAAACTCCAAAAACCAGTAAGAAAAAAACTTTTCAGTGAGGCATCTTCCCCTCTGCAGGGCAAGAAGATCATTAAAAGCACTCAAAAGTAGTTGCTTCACAAGTGTATCAGAGATTTGAAGTTAAAACAGTTAAAACTGTTAGTTTGTAATAAATGCCCCCAGGTTTTCATTTTAGACAATTGTGCTAGTAAATAATCATATTTTATGCAGTAACTTGTGTCCTGCGAGGTGACTGACTCCAGCAATGCCTTCAGCAACTAGACTAAAATGTAGTGAAGAGACTAGACTGAAGGCACTTAAAACTTCTGCAAACATCTGCTTTCTTTCTGTTAGCTAAACAGAACTCTAAAAAACATTTTTCATCTACTTATAGTCTTGCTTAATAGTTGAGTGAGTTCCATGGATGATTAGATTTTTCAGGTAAAGCTGTTAAAATATATTTTCAGGCACTGGAGGGAGAGTAAGGATTGATCCAGGAGAGTTTTATCCATTAAGTGTGTAGACTTATTAATTTATGTTACTAATATTTAGACATAGCAATTGTATGCATTCGTTGTATTTACAAACTGTAATCCCCTACTTCATACACAGGTGGCAGTGTGTGCATGTATATCTGATACATACAGACTGAAAACATTGTAATATATCTACATATATAAATCTTAGTGTCTTGTGAAGCATTTTAATTTTATTTGTATTAAAATGGCATTACTAATTTGGTTTTCTGTGCGGAAACAGACTGATCACAACATGCATATGTATTCTTCTGAGCTTCAGGATAACTCGGAGAAACACAAACCCACTGCTGTCAGACTCTTGTGCTGTGTTTTAAACCAGAGCTTCAATCCAAAGAGTGTTCAGTGCACTGAGTAATTTGGACATCCATATCATCTGATAGAGCCCTTCTATAAACTTTCATTAGACCTTGTCTAAATCCCTCGTTCACTTTTAGACCCATGCAAAAGTACAACAGCGGGTTTACACAGCTGTTAAAGTAGGCAATGCCCATTGATAAAGGGTACAAAATTTTCAACAGTGCAATGTTATTGTTCACCATCTTTACCATTAGGAGGCAGTGGTAAGGTGCCCAGCACAGGAAAAAGGCAATGACCAAACATGCTATTATACGCAGAGGGCGGGACTTCCCTGACAGGCGGGTGCGTCGGATTCCCACCCCAGCCAGAGTATAACAGATGAGAATGACCATGAAGGGAAATATGAAGCCGCACAAGAAGCGTATGGAGTAGAGAGCAACTTTGGTGCTGTTGTACCCTTCTGCCTTTTCAATCGAGTCCACAGAACATTTAGTAAGGTTGTTGTTGTTGTCCACGTAAGTTTGTCGATGGATGAAGTAGGGAATGCTGAAGAGGATCGCTGTGATCCAGATGCAGACAGCCACCACCCTCGCTGCCCACAGGGTGCGTCGGCGCCTTGTGAAGACCGGCCACCATATGCAGACCATTCGATCCAGACTGATCACAGCCAGCAGGAAGACAGAGCAGAACATGTTGGTGTATTTGAAGAAGCCGGTGAACTTACAGAGGAAGACGCCAAAAGGCCAGTGGTCTGACAAGAACAGCCGAGTGAGGGAGAAGATTCGTGTGAAGCAGAAGATCAGGTCTGCTATCGCCAGATTCACCAACCACACATTAGTGACAGTCGGCTGTTGAGGAAGAAGAAAATAAAATATGATGGAAAAGAAATAAGAGGAAGAAAAACAGAAGCTGACATTTGCATGATGCAAATAACCAGACTGGGATTTTATCTATGGAGATTTGTTTATGTTAAAAGCTGTGTGTTAAAAACACATAAATACATAATATAGTTTCATAGGTTTAGGAATTCACGAGTACACAAACTTAGACATGTCACTTCTAAAAAAGAAGAAAAGTTAAAAAAGTCTAAAAGATGTCACAATTAGGAGTTGAGTAAACCGTCATCCTCTCAGCCTCCATGCGGGGATTTTTGTTCCTCTTTTAACTTGCAAACACAACATCCATTACTACTTCTGTTTAACAAATTAAAATGAAAACCACTTAAAAAGTGATGACAACCTCCCAGTAGACAGAGATGTGAGACCGATACTGACTGATAATGGCCATGCAGTGGGCTGATAGCAATTAAAATGGGGTGTGCAAGTGGTAAATAGACTAAACACACTGTCCTCATTGAGAAAGAGAGCTGCTTTTTCATCATAGCATTGCAAAAGTTACAAGAAGTGTATCAATAGTTGGATTTTGTAACATGCCGAAATGACAAACTATGGCATCCAGTTTTGAAGTGTTAAATGACAAATAAAAAATAAATAAATAAATAAACCACCTGTTCAAGGCTGTGTGATTCAAAGGATATCTGTCAGTTCATGAATCTGTCTGATCTGTTGCTTTTTAACATAAAAAAAACAAACAAAACCTCAGATCTAAGTGTGAAGAATGTGTTTACACAGATCCCTGTAGCATTTAAGCATTAGTCACTCATTTTAAACCAGGGGTGAGGAACTCCAGGCCTGAGGGCCGGTGTCCTTCAGGTTTTAGATGTGTCCTTGATCCAACACAGCTGATTCAAATGGCTAAATTACCTCCTCAACATGTCTTGAAGTTCTCCAGAGGCCTGGTAATGAACTAATCATTTGATTCAGGTGTGCTGACCCAGGGTGCAGGACACCGGCCTTTGAGGCCTGGAGTTCCTCACCCCTTCTTTAACCTTAGGATAGCATGAGAGACAGCCAATCTCCCTCTCCTCTCTTCACTTCTCTTTCCCCTCATCCCCAATCTTGGTTGTTGTGTCCAGACATCTGATTGTCAGGGTTTTCTCTCTATTATTGTACGGCCTTTACCCTATAATATAAAGCAGTGTATCCCAACCACTGTGCAGCAGGTGTGCCATGAGAAATGATTGGGTGTGCTGTGGAAGATTATCTGGTTCCCCTTGATAAGTACTCTAAGTGACTGGCGTGAGTAACGAGCAGAACAATTACATTCTCTTCCACTAAAGGGAAGGTACAGCTACCTGCTCTAATTAAATGGGTTGCCAACTGCCAGTAAAAAAACGAAGAAGACAAGAAGAAATTACATAATAGTCATGCTGTGAGATGATGCAGCGCATAATAGCAATAGATAAATATTTGAAAAGAAAAAGTAGTCAATCCGACCTGGGTCCTAGAGAAAATTCCAACCCAGATGAAGGCCCTTGCATGAGTAGTGGTCAGAAGAAAGCAAAAAAGGTATACTGGGGACAAACCGGCCAATTCCGCATGTTGAAAAATTATCCATATGCTTTTTGAGTCATTTTTGTTTGGTGGTATGCAGTGTAATTTTTCTAATGTGACATTTGCGCCGTGGCTATAAAAAGTTGGGAAACACTGATATAAAGCACCTGTTATCCTGGTTACAGTTTTTCTGCACACTTTTTGCACAGCTCCCAAAGACTGTGGCTATCACCTTTACTTGACTGAAGGTCACAGTTTCCTAATACTGACTATATTTACTGTCTTTGCGAGGGGTAGGAAAATGTGGTGCAGAATAAATATGATTGTTTTCAGTGAGGTTTTGTTAAACAGATTACTGACAATCTCAGAAGGTATTTCAAACATATTGTACACTTTATATCTACCTTAAGCTTGAATCCAGCGACCCAGATCACTATGGAGTTTCCTGTGATGCCGAGCACAACAGTGAGCGTGTACAGGATGATGCTGACATTGACCAAGCCAGCACTCACGCCCACCTTAGTTGCCTGGTCATCCTTAGAAAGGGTGAGTATATGCGTGGGAAGAGAGGCATTGAGAAACATTGTGTGGCTGAGAACAAAAGAAAAGAAGAAGAACAAAATCTTACTAAGCATGTCTCTCCTGACTTAACAGAAAGCACCCAGCATTTTGAGGTTATTGTTTTTTTGTGACTTTTTATATTTTAAAGATGGGTTAAGTTCCACTTTTACAGTCAGAAACATAGAACCAACTAAACTGGAGGCTAAGTTTTCTTGTATATCTAGTTTGTTTTCTTGTGTTAAGTTCCTCTTGTGTCTCCATCATCTCTGTGTCTCATCTCCCTTTTCTGTTCCCATGTTCCCCTCCTTGTTTTTCACTCCATGTCTCCCCTGTCTGTCATGTGCATCCATGTGTGTTCTCCCCAGCCCGCCTTGTCTCTTGTTCTCTCACCCTCTCCATCTTCTCAGTCTGTTTGTCCCCATGTTTGTTCTCCCACCGGTCCCAGTGTCAAGCCTGTGTGTTTTAGTCTTCATCCCAGTATGTTTCCTGTTTTATTTTGACAGTCCTTCGTCCTGTGATACTTCCCCTATGCCATTATGGCTATTCGTCCCAACTGTGTTCCCCATGTGTTCCCTCGTCACGCTCAAGTTTATATATTGTGCGAGTTTCCCTGTGTTCGTCTGGCACAGTTTTCCATGTGCCTCCATCTCTCACGTATTCATGTATTTACAAGTATTCCTGGTTTCATGCATTTAGTTCTTCCCAGTTTAGGTTTTATGTTAGTTCTCATCTAGTTGGTTTCCTCATTTCGGTTATGTTTCTCATCAGCCACAATAAAGGCTCACCTGTGGCTAAGTTCAGTCCCAGTTTCGTTGTCTGCATTTGTCCACACCTCGCACCAGCCACCTGGCCGTGACCGGCTTCTACTTTACTTCATATGAGCCGACTTCTTGCCCTACATTTGAGTGCTCCTTACACTCCTCACAGTTACACATGGATTACTTGTAAGGCATTGTAAAAAAAAAAAAAAAAAAAAAAAAGAAAGTACAGCCTCTTTCAAGGTTCAACCCTGATTGATGGATTATTTGTAGTTGAAAACATTCTTCTCCAGTCTTCATAGGCGTTGGAAATTAAATATCAGTCCTTTCAGCTACTACAGTTTCCAAAAGTTTAAGAATTATTTTTTCATGACAACTCCTACATGTTTGATAGTTAATACAAGATAAAAAAAAAAAAAAAAACTCTTGCTGTGAGAGCTTAAAGGAGTAAATAATGTTCTACAGTAGTCCTAAATGACCTAAAATTCCCAAAAAGAGCCACAAAGATACGATAAAGATGTTAACAAAGCTTTTGTTGGTAAAACAAGATATGTTCAGAAAGTTAAAATGTTATAAACAAAGGAAAAGAGCTTCTAAGTAAAAATGCGGTTTCTGCAATCAAAGAGGAAATCCTTTGTAAGTTCTGTGAAAATATTTTGTTTTTCTCATTTCTGTGTAGTGGACAAAACCATGAATGCCACAAAAATCAAATCCCATCACCTGCTCACATTACCTTTTTAGTCCAAATATCAAACCACAATCTGATCTTAGAACTCTTACCCAGAAAGCATTTCTTACCTGAAATATTAAGCTGCTCTCACAGGTGAGCTGGTTCAGTCTTAGTGATAAGAGGCAGAATTGGAAATGCATCAGACGATGTCTGTGTCACAGGAGCTCGAGTTTTATAGCTATTAGTTTCTGGTATGTCGCTCACAAGCACACAGCTTCCCCTTTTTACTGTTTCTGACTTTGTCTTAGTTTTTGCATAGAGTTGTTTCACTTTAGTTTACACAGAAACACATTTACATCACTTTCCCATTTGTCAAACACTCACACGCATAGATGGCTGTCAGATCCTGCAGGATTAGGATCTGACAGCACTCTGAGACTGATGGAATAACTAAACTTTTTATTACACACTTGACAGACGGCAGATTTGTTATACATTTGTTATAACTGTTTCCAGTAAACTTGGGACTCTATTTTCTAATGTTTGAGAAAAAAAGAAAAAAAAACTGATGGGCTGAATATGACGTATAATCAGTAAGAAACAAAGGTCAAGTAACAAGACTAATATAAAAACGAAAATGTTGAAGACAGACAATGGGGAAGTGGCACATTTTACCATAAATACTTAAGAGTTAATATTTATAGAAAAATCTTCTGACTCCTGAAAGAGATTTTACCAGTGGAAGCAAAAACAGGAGCATTTCAAAAGAAAAGAGCTGTTGAGTAAAAATGTGGTTTCTGCAATCAAGCAGGAAATCATGTCCTCAGTCACATAAATCTGTCATTTCTGCGAAAATATATTGGGCACTGGGTACATCTTTCGCCATCTTGCACTGCTGTGACTGCAGCCATTCCCCAACTCTGTGTGAATGGTACTCATGACCATTGATCATTGGTCTTTGATCAGTGGGCTTTGATCTGTGATGACTATCCAGCACATCCACACTTGTACTTGCAACAGGTTGCTGCCCCATAGCTGTTGCATTTAACAGAGTTCTGATGGTCTCTGCTGAGGCTTAGCACTTAGCTACCAGCAGCATTATACTCTTTCATAAATTTGGAAGCATTTAAAAAAATGGTCTGCTAAGTTAAAAAAAAAAAAAAAAAAAAAAAAAAAAAAAATCTAGATCTATAACATATTGTTTACATATGTACATTTTTTTCTGAGCTACATTTGTGCCTTGTAATTACAATGAAGATTCTTCACATTACAATGAAAATAAATAAAAAAAAATAATAATTTGATTTCCTGTTTAGAGATAGACAGATCAAAATGTCTACACTCCGGTTTACATTTGTTAAAAACTAAAACATGGACACATAATCTTCCGAGCATCACAATTATTCAGAGAAACTTCAACTTTAGTTACATCCACTGCTGTCTGACTCCTTTCTGCTGTTAAAAGAGTGCTGTAAACACAGAGCTTCAATCCAAAGACTGATCAGTCCATTGAGTAATTTGGCCACCTGTATCATCTGTCAGAGCCCTTGTATAAACTCCCATCAGACCGTTTTTAAACCCATTCCTCAATTTTAGCCCCATGCAAAAGTAAAGCAGTGGGTTTACACAGCTGTTAAAGTAGGCAATACTCTGTGCTACATAAAACCAGTTTTTCACCACAATATTATCAACATTGATCATTCTCACCAGTTGGAGGCAGTGATAAGGAGCCCAGCACAGGAAGAAGGCAGTGACTAAACATGCTAGTATACGCAGAGGCCGGGACTTTGCCACCAAACGGGTACGTCTGATGCCCACAGCAGCCAGGATGTAACAGATGAGAATGACCATGAAGGGAAATATGAAGCCGCACAGGAAGCGGATGGAATACAGAGCAACTTTGGTGCTGTTGTACCCTTCTGCCTTCTCTTTTGGGTCCACAGAACATTTAGTTTGGTTGTTGGTGTCCACATAAATTTGGCGATGGATGAAGTAGGGAATGCTGAAGAGGATCGCTATGATCCAGATGCAGACTGCCACCATCCTCGCTACCCACAGCGTGCGTCGGCGCCTTGTGAAGACCGGCCACCATATGCAGAGCACTCGATCCAGACTGATCACAGCCAGCAGGAAGACAGAGCAGAACATGTTGGTGTATTTGAAGAAGCCGTTGAACTTGCAGAGGTAGGGGCCAAAAGGCCAGTGGCCTGACAAGAACAGCCGAGTGAGGGAGAAGATTCGTGTGAAGCAGAAGATCAGGTCTGCTATCGCCAGATTGACCAACCACACATTGGTGACTGTCGGCTGTTGAGGTAGAAGAAAAAAAAAGATGGAAAAGAAATAAGAGGAAGAAAAAATAGAAAACAGAATTTGCATGAAGCAAGAAACCTGACTGGGATTTTATCTATGGAGATTTATTTATGTCAAAAACTGTGTGTTAAAAAAAAATATAACCACAAGCAGATAATATCACTTCACAGGTTTAGCTATTATTACCACATATGAAGTTACATTTAAAGTGTGTCAGTTCAAAAACCAGTGCATGCATAGAACTCAACCACAAAGAAGCCATTGCACACCCCAGAGTGTCTGCTTTGAGAAGGCTACAACATTCATGCTCTGCAAATGCGTCCGTCCCCAAACACAATCCCACTCAGAGGGGTGAGAGGGGTTTTCATCCACCCTAGACATGCTTCCATGTACTTCTCCAAAATCCTGACTACATGTCACTGAAAGTGGATGACATAAGCAAGCACTTAGGGACAGTGGGATGGAAAAACTCCCTTTTAACAGGAAGAAATCGCTGACAGAAGCAAGCTCAGGGAGGTGTGGCCATTTGCCACGACCAGTTGGAGGTGATGGGAGCCCAAACTAAGCCTGTGGGCTCTCTTTGAAGCACCAAACTAAAGGACGATTCAGAGTCACCTGATCAAGCTCTAACTATATGTTTATATAAGCCAATCTTGAAAATAGAGATTATTCAAGATCTGATGATTATTCAAGATCTTGTATGCAAGGAGAAGGATTTTAAATTAGGTTCTTGATTTAACAGGGAGCCAATGAAGTGAAGTTAGTCATTGTGTTACTTTGTACTGTAAAAGGTTGTATTTTGGTCAATTCTTAAACCTAAACAAGTACTTTTGATACATAAACCTGAAAGATAAGGGCAGCGGTAGATCAGGAGGTAGCAGGTTTGATCCCTGGCTTGCTCCATGCCACATCTCTTTAGCCAAGATATTAACCCCAACTTGTTGTTGTTGTTTTCACTGAGCTTTTGTTAAAAAAAAAATGACAAGCCCATAACGTATTTGAAACATATTATATACTTTACATCCACCTTAAGTTTGAAGCCAGCCACCCAGATCACCACGGAGTTCCCTGTGATGCCGAGCACAACGGTGAGCATTAAGAGGACGATGGTGACAGTGTGCACTATGGAACTGATGCCCACCGTAGCTGCCTGGTCATCCTCCGGTTTGAGTGTGTAGTTGATCAGAGAGGCATTGGGAAACATTGTGTGCCTGAGAAAGTAAGAACAGAAAAAGAACAAAATGTTACTCAGCATGTATCTCCTGACTAAACAGTGTAGAAAGACAATAAAATTACCTCATTGCCTCAATAAAAAACTGTTCAAGCATGTTTCAGTTTTTATAAAGTGGTGGGGACAAACAAAAAAAGCCAATCACTTCCATAGAAAGAGGGTAAGTAGCAGTGATTGCTGCTAAACACTGATTAGCTGATGATCAAAAAGTCAAGTACCTCTGTAAAAGCAGACTTTTTGGCAGTTTGCTGGTCTGGAGCATTCAGGTGTGTTAACACAATTCCAAGGAGGAAAGACTTTTTTGCTGCCCATCAGTCTTTGAGGGGTTACAAGTGACACAACAGTTGGAAAACTTCTTTTCCAGTCTTCCCAAGGGTGAGCGTCCCAGCAAATTAAACATTAGTCCTTTCATCTTCCACAGTTTACAGAACATCAGATATTTTTTTTCATGAAACCTAATACATGTCTGGAAGATACTTCAGCAAATAATGTTCCAACCATTCTCTAAATTTTCTCATAACTGACCAAAACACAAACAAGACCAATCAGTAATATTTGAATTTATTAGCCACCGCAGTTTGGCTCCTTGTGTACTGAAACCATCAAAAAGCTACAGCCAAATGAATCAATGTGTTGACAAAGATTATGTTGGTAAAACAAGATATGTTCAGGGAGGAAGCAAATAAAAGATCTTACCTGTGGAGGCAAAAACACTAGCACTTCATAGGAAAAGAGCTGTTTAGTACAAATGTGTTTTCTGTAGGGAAGCAAAGCTGCTGCAGTCAAAGGCGAAACAAACATCGCACGATATGACCATATGGTTTCCTTCAACCACATAGATAGAAGAGGAGAGGGAAAAAACTGTGTTTTTTGTTTTTTTTAATAAACCTGTCATGAACCGCAATTTTAGCAAGCAGAATTATGGTTTGAATGCAGATTAGCAAAAAAGAAGAAGTGACAAAGAAGAAAGAAGAGAAAAGATATTATAAAAGCACAATGGGTCACCAACTGCTGCATCTGGAACAACACATTCCAGAAAAAATAAAAAATGGCACCTGAAAGACATAAACAAACAAAAAACAATGCACAAAAGAAACATGCAACTTTGGCTTCCGGGTGGAAGATATGATAAATGCAGAGAGAGGCACTCAGGAAACGCAGCAGAGTGCTGACTAAACCATGGTGCAACAAACCTCTAACAGCCTTTCCTGTGCCCCACAGGAAGACAGATGTGTGCAGATCCATAGGCTGGATCTTATGGGCTAAGGCCTGGCCACCAGAGAGAAATCCTCAAGCCCCCATTTCAGGGCTTAAGCCTAGACTGGGACGGGGTTAACTGTACAGAACCAGTTAACCCGAGTGACCAGTTTAGCAGAGTGAACTGCTGCCTTGATCTCTCTATTGTCATAGTTTTTTGGTTTTTTTAGTTTTTTTTTTTTCAATCACTCTTTGTCTGACCCCTCATCCATGACCAATTTGCCTTGGGAGACCCTAAAGGGACCCAACTGGGCCTGAGAACATAGCTCCTGGATCCTTAGGACACACAAACCCCTCTACTACACTTTGCCAAAAATATCAGTTCAGTCTGTTAAAGTCCAGTAATGGACTTGTTGTGTTCTTTGGCTAACTAATGATATTTTCTCAGTTGTCATTTTCCATGGATTTTGGTACAGTTTCCAGGAAGGACAAATGTAATGTCCACAAATATTTTTCAGTGAATAAGATATTATTGGACATCTATCCTCAATGTAACAATATATTAGTGACTGAGCGAATGTGCCGACAAAGTGTTTGTTTTTCTTCCCCCAAAATCTTCTAGCATGTAATGCTTGATCAGACATGTCTGATCAAGCATTAGATGTTCCACACATATATTTTTTTCAGTTTTTTTTAAAGCTTGTGGTCTCTGTTAAACTATAGTGTAAATTTTCATAATATCTTTCTATTTTTTCTTTTTAACTTATTGTCAATTAAATGTGTGCCTCAATCAAAGAAACAAAACACAATGTCTCCCTTGGTTAGTTTAGGCTCACGGTGAGCATCATTTTTCTGATATACCATAGAGTGGAAAATTATTTTAAACAGGTGAATGACGCAGGAAAACTCACTGTTAATAAACACTACAGTAACTGTAGCAAATATTTGTCTTAATAGAAGAATAAAAATTGAGAAATCTGCCCAAGACAAAGTTTCGTACCTGAAATGTTGAACTGATGTTAGAGCTGAGGTGAGTTGCTTCAGTCTCAGTGGATAGAGGCAGAAGTGGAGATGCATGCACTCATGTTCATCTGTGCCGTGGTTACATCAAGTTTGGCTGTTATCTACTGTCTGTCACATTTGTGTACTATACACACGTACACCACTTCCTCTTTTTTTTCTTCTTATAATGTGTTTGTCTTTATCTTCATTTAAAGAAAAAAGCTAAGAAACCTTCCTTTCTGCATGCATAGTGTTTTTGTTTTATTTTATTTTTTCCTGTATATAACCACATTCATGCCACCTCCCTGGTTGTCAAACACAGCTGCTCAAGCATAGATACTGTCAGAGGTTGCAGAATTGAGACCCAAGTGTAGAAAAGTAATTAAAACATAATCCCTTTTTCCCCACAGCTGGCACAGAAGCCACAGAATACAAACATACACAAACAAAAGAAAACGGAATCCAAGACACAGACAAACACACTAGGAGGGGAAAACAGGATGCACGGAGAACAACGAAAACGATAGACAGGGCTTAAATTCTCAAACTGAGGTTCTCAAGCGAAGTGGCGATGGGTGTGTCTCAAGACACAACCTAGATAAGTATAAGTAACAGTAAATACTAAATATTGAATGTCGTTGTGCAGCACACAAGACCGACAGTGCACAATGTGCTTTGAGGTAGCAGCCAAGAAAGGTGTAGTTTGTGTCTGTGAACACCCGTGTACCTGTGTGTACACCTGTGTGGATCAGTGCGCTTGTATTCTTGTAACGATCTGCTAGAGGGTGTGGGGAGCTCCCCACAGCCCCTCGCAGCTAGAACAATCATTGAACTGAGTTGTCTTGTTCATAGGCCTCCATACCTTGGAGGGCCTGAGAAATAATTTTATTAACTTACATAAATGATAAGGACAGTGAAGTATAAACACTGAAAGCTACACGAAAAAGTACGCTTCAAAATAAAACACAGACACTGTAAGAAAAATACTTTATTCTCACTGTGGCATTTTTCACCCCTGCAGTGCTAGAGGATTATTAAAAAATATTCCCCTGAGAAGAGCATCAGACATAAATTTAAGGATTTGAACTTAAAATTAATCTATTTTAACCCTTAGATGCACACGTGGGGTCAAAAACGACCCCAGGGGTTGTTTTTCTTCAAAATCTTTAAAATGCAAAGTTGTAATATATTCACATTCCAGGTATTCCTCAAAAAATATGTTTGTAACATGAGACCATTTGCATTTTTATTTATTTTTTCATTAATTTAAAAAAAATGCAGTTTTTGTATCACTACCCCACTCTTCCACAAGTGGGGTCAAAAATGACCCCAAGCAGTTCCTATGGAACCTTCTATGAAACTTTCATTCTTAGCAACTCTGACTGTCCCACTTACACTTCTGATGGATCAAGAATTAATTTTTACACAGTAACATACATGATTTATAGTCAGGGCTGCACATAAGTGGTCCGCAGGTGTGCATTCGCTATCAAAATAAAAGTATTCCCGGAAATTCAGAGAATACGTGCTTCTTTTGCGGTGGAGGAACACCAAAGTAATTGCTTACAGAGCTTGCTTCTTTGACATCTTTAAGAATTCTGAACAAATGTCTGTCCTCCTCCAGAACATCTAATGTACGCAAATGAGCGTTCCAACTTATCTGGTATGCATCTTTTACTTTGACAGCAAATGTGCACCTGTGGACCATTTATGTGCAGCCCTGTTTATAATTTCCTGTGCATTTCAAACATTGTCCTTTCTGATGTTTTTTTTTTAAATATTTAAAGTAACATGGCTGCTATGAGGCAGTGGACCTTGCCCTACAAATGATCCTGGACGGCTGGGATGAAGAGCCCATCGGAGGCACTGACTCAGAATCTGACATCTCAGATATAGAGGACCCAGACTATTGTCCTCCCACTGAACAAGGCCAGTCAGATACAGAGGAGTCCTCTGATGAGTCCTCTGAAGAGGAAATGGATATTGAGTCTAACAGAATGAGCCCCTCTTACTGCTCTAGCCACAATATTCTGAATTAGTCGGCCAGGGCTTACACCTGGGTTTAGTACTGTCTCCCCAATAGATGCATGGAAGATGTTCATGTCTGATAATTTAATAGAAGAGGTGCTGACATGCACAAACATGGAGGCACGAAGAGTAGCCACAGACAGGGGAAAAGAGTGGAAAAATGTAATCGAACATGAGCTCATGGCCTCCATTTGACTGACCATTCTTGCAGGAAGTGAGAAGAACTGGGATGTACCAGTTGGTGTGTTTTTGGGAGTCCTCTGCATAACCCATGGTACAAGGCCACTATGTCAATTCATAGATTTAAAGATATTCAACGTTTCTTGCACTTTGATGACAAGAGGACCAGAGCCTACCGACTGAAAACAAACCACATGGCAGCTTTCCGCTACATATGGGGCCTGTTCCTGGTCAACTGCAGGCAGAAATTCATCCTCAGTGATTGTGTTACAGTGGATGAACAACTTGTGCCTTTCAGAGGGAAGACCCAGCTTCTGCAGTATATGCAGAGCAAGCATACAAAAGTGATACAAGTGATGCAAAAACTGCAATTTCTTAAAATTAATTAAAAAATAAATAAAAATGCAAAGGGCCTCATGTCACAAACATGTTTTATGAGGAATAACTCAAATATGAGAATGTTACAACTCTTTGTTTTAAAGATTTTGAAGAAAAACCACCAAGTTTATAGCAAAATGCATTGTTTCTATTTGGGGTCATTTTTGACCCCACTCGTGGAAGAGTGTAGGTATTGGTAGGTTGTGCATCCAAGGGTTAAAACTATCAGCCTGATAATTACAAGAGCATATCTAGAGGATACACCCTGTTACAAGGCTTGTTCTAAAACTTAGAACTGGACAAAAAGACGCTTTGAAGCATGCATGGGTTGCAATAGCTTTTCTTTACTTGTCTTTTGTTCTGCAAACACAGAAACAACAACAACAGGAAGCCCTCCAACTCACTCTAAGGACCCCCAAACTGCCCCATCCAGTGCCTTTGTGAGCTCCAGTCATGGTAACCACAACTGGTTTGCCAGTGAGTATAATATGTGAGAAAGATAAAGTATTAATGAGATAATTAAGCAGTAATGGGCTATGAGAACAAAGGCAATGGTTAAGTCAAGTCAAGTCAAGTCATCTTTATTTATATAGCACATTTAAAAGACATCATGTGTCGGCCAAAGTGCTGAACAGGGGATAATATAATGAAAGAATTAAAATAGAAAGAAAACATTTTTTAAAAAAGAATTGTAAAACATGTAAAGGTATATAGCATATAATGTAAGTGCAAATATGCACATACATATACAAAACTGTACACATTCACACACAGGCACACATATGTGAACAAGCATATATACACATACACCACCATCCAGTAAACTAAGTTTTAAATTACTTAAATTACTCGGGTTGAGAAATTCTTGAAAGAGTAGTTGTAAAACAGCTAGCTGATGATCTGCAGGGAAAGTGTTTAGTTGTAGAGTTTCATTCAATATTCAGAATTCATCACAGTGCAGAAAGAGCATTAGTCACGGTTATTATAATGATCTACTAAAGTGGAGCTTGTCCTGCTAGACCTTGATTTTTATTATTTACATTATACTTAGGCAGTATTATTAGAAGTATTCTATCCTGCACATGGGTTAAAACATGATATGGTTAGTCTTCTGAGCTTCACTCACAGTAACTTACAATTGAGCTACACTCTCAGCTGTCTAGACTCTTAGTGCTACTAAAAGAATGCTATGTTTCAACCCAGAGGTTTAATCTAGCTAGAACAATCATTGAACTGAGTTGTCTTGTTCATCTACATCATCTCCCAGAGCTCTGCTATAAACACCCATCAGATTCTGTCTGAACCGGCCTCTTACTTTTAGACCCATGCAGAAATACAACAACGGGTTTATACAGCTGTTAAAGTAGGCAATGCTCTTTGCTACAGAGTACCAGATTTTCACCACTGCATTCTTTCTGTCCACCATCTTCATCAGTAAGAGGCAATGGTAAGGTGCCCAACATAGGAAGAAGGCAATTACTAAACATACTAGAATACGCAGGGGGCGGGACTTCTCTGACAGGCGAGTTTGTTGGATTCCCACCCCAGCCAGGATGTAACAGACCAGAATCACGATGAAGGGAAATATGAAGCCGCAGAGAAAGCGAATGAAATAGAGAACAACTTTGGTGCTGTTGTACCCCTCGGCCTTCTCTTTTGTGTCCACAGAGCACTGACTCAGGTTATTCTTGCCTATGTAGACTTGGCGATGGATGAAGTAGGGAATGCTGAAGAGGATCGCTATGATCCAGATGCGGACAGCCACCACCCTCGCTGCCCACAGGGTGCGTCGACGCTTTGTGAAGATAGGCTGCCAGATGCAGAGCACTCGATCCAGACTGATCACAGCCAGCAGGAAGACAGAGCAGAACATGTTGGCATATTTGAAGAAGCCGTCGAACTTGCAGAGAAACAGGCCAAAAGGCCAGTAGTCAAATAAGAGCTTCTTAACAAGAGAGAAGATTCGTGTGAAGCAGAAGATCAGGTCTGCTATCGCCAGATTGACCAACCACACATTGGTGACGGTCGGCTGAGGAGGAAAAAGAAAATGAAACAAAAATGAGAACATGAGAGAGCAAGGAAAATGAAAGTAGTTATTTACACAAAGAAAGTAACCCAATCATGATTATATCAGCCCACTCAAAGACTGTTATCAGTTTTACATTGGTAGTTGGCACCCTCCTCTACCTTTTAACTGGCTCAGTGGGCTGTTATCATCATTGTGAACTACTGGTAAAAAAGAGCAATCTGTCTTGTAAGTAAGTAATTAAGTGACTGTTTGCTAAACTCAAGTGTTAACCATTAGGCTGTCCCGGTTGTTGTCCTACCGAAAGACAAGAGGTAGATTTCTTTATATGCTGATACATTAGACTGTAACACAATTAACAAGCTCAGATGGTATTTGTACTGATTAGACAGCCTTTAATCACCTTAAGTCTGAATCCAGCCACCCAGATCACCACAGAGTTCCCAGTGAGACCGAGAACAATGGTCAGCGTGTAGAGGATGATGCTCACAATATCCAAGTTGGCACTGATGTTCACCTCTGTTGCCTGGTCATTCTTCAAAGACTGGAGTGTGTGGGTAGGCAGAGAGGTACTGGGAAACATTGCGTGGCTAGAAAAGAAAGAACAGGAAAGAGCCAACATGTCACTCATCATATAATTGCAACTCTATTTTTAAGATACAGGGTGTATGGTAATATAAAATGTTATAGGGAGTGGTAAGTGTGGATATGCTCTGCCCACACAGGCCCACAGTTTAGCCACAGCTAATAAAACTGGGCCCACACACACATATAGGTAGGAGAATTTATTTTCCCACAAGCAAACTGCTCAATGCCAGTCAGGTTGTTTTTGTGTTGTAATATCTAAACAATATAAATTGTGTAGATATGATATAAAAAATGCCATTTACAAGCTAACCCATTACTAGAGTCATTATATTTCTGTGTGCATATTTCTATATGCATGTTGTTATTGTATTTTAAATCGATTATTTGGATAAACTTATTAATGCAAGTGCTCAATTATGTATGGAAGTAGGTCAGAAGGAAACTACATTTCAATGATCCAGGCTAATTTCATTAGGTGATGAAGATTATGTGACATGCTCAAACACACAAAAACAGAAGTGGGTTAGCATTAATATCTGCCATGGTAAAACTGTATCCTCAGACCTAAGCCTTTGAAACATTGGATGAGGAGTCATGTTAACACTGTAGCCACCTTCTTACATAAACCCTGCAACCTTGCGTCACCACTGGCACCATTCAGAGATAATCAGATCAAGGTTTGTTTGATGTTCCTGATCCAAAGTTTTAAAATAAAATGGTTAAAAGTTTTATTATTATAATTTTTTGAACAAAAGTTATAGGATGTACCTGATTTGATTCTCAGAGATGAAAATTACATAATTGTTTTTATAATAATTAACTGTTTCCAGGAGAAACATGAAAGTCTTGGTTGATTAAATAAGACATGTTCATGGAGGTGTTATGTCATAAATTAGAAAGTGATCTTACCAATGGAAGCAAATACTGGAATACTGGTCCCAGGTGTTGAGCACAAAGACTGTCTCTGCTGTTTAGAGAAGCAAAGCTTTTGCAGTCAAGCAGGAAATGAACATGGCTCTGTAATGACTGCACAGCCCACTTCAGCCTTAGCCAAAACCGCATTATTGTGGCTGTGTGTCTTTACCAACCAAATGACCTGCAGCTTTCACCCATGTCGTCATGTATCATAGGTGCTGAACACTTTGAAGGAAGTGAGTAGAGCACCATAGATTAGTGCCACCAATTCAGTATGCAAGTGTGAAATAAGGTCAAAATGCTATTTTGCTCAAATGTAGAGTTACATTGATGCCCAGAAAGTGTTCTAACAGAATCATTTAAGTTTTTAAGTTTAGTTTGACCTTTTGTTAACAAGATGCCATCAGTCTAAACAATTTATTCTTTTTCTTTCTTTTAGTGTTTTTTTCTTTCTTTTAGTCTTTTTTATACTTATCACATATTAAGTATTTTTAGAGCATAGTGATTTTGACCCAGTTTATCCCTCAACTGTACATTTGTGTTGGGCCCTGGCCTGCTGGTAGGCCATGATCATATCCTGCAAAATCTAAACAAAATAATTATTTTTTCAGTAGAATTTAGTCAAATGTTAGTTTTATAAATTTAAAACAGAAATGGAAATAATGCAGCAAAGCCATAGGATTAAGAATTGACATGAACACCTTCATCTTCTGACCTAAATTTTTTAAGCTGTTGTATAATATCTTGCAGATATCTGGTACCAGATGCAAAGCTGTTCTTGCAAATGATTCAGTGAGAACACAAAAGAGGAAATGATCATATCTTGCATTTTAATCTGAGTTTTGGTTAAAGTTTTGGGTGGGCTGCACAAGCAAGACCATGCTACTTGGAGACTGTAAATTGGCCATAGTTATGAATTTAAGTGTTTGCCTCTCTGTATCTGTTAGTCTTCCAGCAGATTGCAAACTTGTGAACAAACAAACCAGGGTGTGCCTGTGCCTATTGGCCTGTGACCACTGGGATAGATTCCAGTCCAGCTGTGGACTGTGAACCCTGAATTGGATAAGAGAAAGAAAATGGATGGATGGGAAATTACTTTCAGTATTAATCTATCTAAGAGGACTAAACCTATTATTACTTTATTTTTTTTTTTTATTCCAGTGATGTATTTACTACATTATTGGGTTTTGATTCCCGTTTTAGCTTCATGATTTTCCAAGAACTGAATTTCACAATTCTCTGTTTTGGTTCCTATTTATTTGTATGGTGTATTTGTATGATGACTTTCAGTTTTTTTGATTAGCTGCCTCGGTTGTACCACTGTTGGGGTGGTTATAGCTCAGGAGTAAATAGGTCATCTACCAATCAAGTGCTAGTTTTGCTGTTTTTCTTCCATGTTGCCCTCTGAATTGGTTTATTCTTTTCTTTTCTTTTCTTTTTTTAAAGATGTAATAGCTGACGCCATTTGTGGTTTTATAATTCACAGAATTTGGGAAATGATTTTTGTTACCAGAAACTGCGACGCATATCTGTTTAGTTGTTTTTCATTTACATGTCTTTATCACTGCTGTTTCAGAGAAATGGCTTTTTATCAAGGAACCATCTTTGCAATGCTCTGCAATTAAGGGGGTAAACAGAAAGTAGGCTGCTCATCTCATAAAACTTCTGCAGAAATTCTTCAGAAAAGCAAACGGCTTTTGATGCAGCACCACCAGTTAAAACTTTTGTCCATTCCATCCGTTTTGATGAAAATGCAAATTAACTGTGCAGAATCTAAAATGTAATTTCCACACATATAAAGTTTTAAATAACCAGGCCCCATCTTATCTTCTAGATCTCAAAGTATCATAGTATCTAACATTTCATTTCTCTCAGACTGCAGGCTTACTAGTGTTTCTAAAAGGACATGTTAGCAGCTGATAAGTGATCCTGAACCATCCATTAAATATGCTGCAACAAGCATTGGCTCCTGAGGGACTTCCCATGATGCAGTGAGTATTTCTTCATTAATAAATCATTATTAAATGTCCCTCCTCATGTCTGTCTTTTGTCCTATATCCTTCTGCTTGCTATCTTCCTAACTGATGATGGCAGACTGCCCATCCATGACCCTGGTTCTGCAGGAGGTTTATTCTTCTTAAAAAGGAGGTTTTATTTTTTATTGTTTGCCTTGGGAGTGTAAGGTAAAGTCAAGTGTTTTGATGCAGCTGTTGTTGTGAATTGCCACTGTGTAATTAAATTGAAATAAATTGATTTAAAGAAGTGTAATAATTTGCCACAGGATGTGTTAGCACACCACCGCAGCTCTTTGAATGGTAGTTCACCACAAACCGTTTCAGATCTGTCCTGCTCGAAAGCCACCGATCGCTATCGGAGCTACATTATTCTGACCCCTCACGTGTCACAGTATTGTTTTGGAATTTGCAAAACCTAAAAAAGTTGTTTGAATGCCAATCAAGTTTCCAGTATAAACCAGATATAATTACATGTAAATACAGTTAGGTCCATAAAGATCTGGACAGAGACAACTTTTTAAAAATAATTTTGGTTCTGTACATTACCCCAATGAATTTTAAATATTTCAGGGGCTCTAAAGTATTTGGACAAATTAAATAACTGAAAATAAAATGTTCTTTTGTAATACTTGGTTAAAAACCCTTTGCTGGCAATGGCAAGCTAAAGTCTTGAACTCATAGACATCATCAGATGCTGGGTTTCCTCCTTTTTAATGCTGTGCCTGGCATTTACTGCAGCAGGTTTCAGTAGTGACATAATGAAGGAATTAGCCACACCTACCGATGAAATAGCCTTTGAGTCAATTGTCCAATTACTATTGGTCACTTTAAAAAGAGGGCGGCACATGTTAAGGAATTGAAACTCATCCAATTTGAGTGTGGAAACCCTTACATGAAAGCTGAGAGTCCACATATTATGTCCATTTCCATTATATAACTGAAACTGAATTATGTTTCAGTTTCAGGTATTTTTCAGTCATTTTTCAGTGTGTTTATTATTATGCCCAAAGTGTCAGTGTTGAAGTTCAGTGATTTGAGAAGCTGAGGATACATATACAACATGTGAAGGCTAATCATTTTTGGATTTTTTGCTTTTTGCCTTTTTAGCATGCTAGCACTGATCGACACTCCAACATTTTTTCTGGTAATTTTAGAAAATGAGTTGTCTTAATGTGTTAGTGTAACAGTGTTTATGTTGTCTGTGATTCTACTGTACTTGATGTTTTTTGGCTCAGTGGCACCCTCTTTCAGATAAATTTGTAAATACTGATGGCAGTGTTAAAACACTGCTAGATCTAGTGATGTGTGACACCACTGATTTTCATTCCAGAATGATATCAAGTAAAATTCAAGCTGCTATCGACGATACTGAACCAAAACTGATACTTTCTATAAAACCTTAGCACATTCATAATGAGTACAAGACATCAGACTACTTGTTCTTATTGTTTCATTATGAAGAATTATCATACAAAAATTCAGAAACTCAAAACAAATGTGACTGATAATAATAATAATAATAATAATAATAATAATAATAATAATAATAATAATAATAATAATAACAATAGAGCTGAGAAACATTTTATATATACATGTTATTATCTATCTATGGGTGCCTGCAGCACCAAAGGAAATCTTCTTGAGTTGTGTTCAGTTTGCCTCATTTTAAACTGTGTCTTGGCTGTTTCTATTGCCTGAGTACACTGTTGTTTCACTGCAGATATGCTCAGATGGTCCCAATATATTTTAATGATACCTATTCTATATAATCCGCTTTAAATTAAATTAAAACTGGATTGATGTGAGGCGATAGTGCCTGCAGCACCAAAGGACTCCATGAGTGACATTTCTCTTGCCCTAGCAGCACCTATGCTTCTCAGTTTAGCCCTCTGTTCAGTTTGCCTCATGATAAGGTTTGGTCACAGCTAGAGATTGACGAGGTCTTGCAAGGAGGAGTCACAGGTCAGGGGGAGATGTCATAAACTGTGTCTAGGAGAAGGCTGTCTGCGAGAGGAATCAGCCATAGGATATTGAAACCTGGCCCCGTAGGCGGTTACCAAGATTACATGAAGTGAGAAGGTCTGATGAGCACCACGTGAAACAACCACGATTTTACTGTCATAGATGCTTGGCTTTTGCATATCACTGTGACAGGCAGAAGAAGAAGTGGTTCCTACCAATCATTCAGATGGTCCCAATACTATACTCTCCACTGTGTTTCTGTTAATAATAAACTACAAATTTAATCAAGCTGTATGCACCATGATTCACTGATACATGGTGTACCATCATGGTGTGAACAGGGTCCAGTAACCCATCCAGTATGAAGAGTTGGACAGCACCAGGGCCCGACATGTGAACGGACCATGCGGTTGTAAATGGTGCCACAAAGCGAACACACTACCAGTATTGAGAAGTGTAGTCGGATGGTAACAAAGAGAAGCTAATGCCCACAGGAACAGTTTTTTATGATTATGATTTGAATCACCCCAAGTTTTTTGACCGAAGTGCCCAGTGAATACCTCAGGCAGTGTGCATATATATATATATATATATATATATATATACTAAAGATATGTAGAGGCACTAAATCATGCTGGGCAAAAGCTGGACTGAAAGAGAGCACGGAGGCATTAATTATGGCAGCATATGAACAAATTATAAGTACAAGATCCAGAGAGGCTGGGGTCTATCAGCACCCTTTACCCAGCCTGCACCTGGGAGAATGACCAACCTAAGATCTGTGGGACTTCCAGATACAGACAGACAAAATGGTGGTAGCTAACCAACTGGACATAGTAGAAGCTGACAAGCAGAGAAAGACAGCCGTAGTGATCCACTGAATGCCCTGGACAAAGATGTATTGTCCATAACACAGGGGAACATGTTAGACACAATAAAATACAGTTTGGGAAAGTGGGTGACTTGTTTTAGCACCTGAGCCAAAGGGGATTTTTGGAGATGCATTTCTGTAACTCGACAGCATCTGAGGAACTCAGCTTTGCATAACTCGATGTGATGAAACCACTTTGGGTGCTACACAGGATGCTGCTGTTACTGTGGTGTAAGGTGGTGTGAGTGGGATTTTTGTTGTCTCAATGGTTAAAAAACATTCAGGAGAACTTCTTGTTATCATTCTCCTCTTCTTTCAGCTGCTCCCTTTAAGGGTGACCACAGCAGATCATCTCCCTCCATCCATAAAACCCTCTGTCCTCCTTCCCTGCATCAAAGAATACTCTCACTCTTTTCCTCCCATCAGCCTCATATTCAACATCCTTTACCAAATATATATCCATTATCCCTCTTCTCTCCCTCCTTCTACCACCCTTAGTCCCAACATTTCAAAATCCTACTCTTACCTCCATATTCCTTCATTTCCTTCTCTCTCACTGCCTCCGAACACACCTTAGTCCTCTCCACTTCCTTTGTCTTCAGCCAAAGGAAAAAAGAATAAATGTATGTTTATGGTGTGAAAAAGGTACGTGTTGTGAAACAAATCTGTCAGCATTGTCTGAAACAAACACATCCTGGGCTTTTAGCCTAGAGACCCAGTTTCAATCATTTATGATGTAGTTACATTTTTAGTTTTAAGTCTCTGTTTTTACTTTAATGTAGTACATCAGATTTGAATATTCTTATTATTATTCATTATTCATTCAGTTATAGTGACTCGCTGAGAGAAAAGGCTTTCTGACATATTTATTAATACTAACACAGTAGATGCTCGGAGTACAGATGAGGACACTGCAAAAAACATTTGTTATATTGTTCAAACTTAAGAAGGAGTCAACGCTATAGATTCATCCCAGTGTCAAAATGTTAAAAGGAAACATTTCAAATACTTGAAACAACCAACCAGCTAGATCGATGGATATCTACTGGGCTTTTTAACATTTGATTAGAAAACAGATCAAACATTCAGTCCATTAATGCTTGTTCCCGTTTCTCTACATCACAGAAACTTAATTGGTGCTGTGATATATGGATGCTCAAGGTGATTGTAGAAAAAATCATTGTGAACAAATGAAAATTAAGCTCTGAAAATCATTTTTAACACAATGAAATAAATTGGCTTTAAGTTCAATTGAATTCAATTCAATTTATTTCTGATGTGCCAAATCACAACAACAGTCGCCTTGCTACTGTGCACGGCACTTGGAGATAATATGAAACTGATTTGATTTTTAACTTCGTTTAAATGTGATTTTTAATTGTAAAATTTAATCTGGATATTTCCTGTATTGATCCCACTTTATGACTCAAAAATAATGGAAAAATAATGCGAGTTAAAGGTACCTATGTTCACCCCACTCCATGTACTCCATGAACAACATCCAACGAGCAAACGATATTAAACCATTGGTAAAAAATCCAAAATACCTTAAAGGATTTGTTACGAGTAGAAGTAGAACATTTTCCTCCTTCCTCCTTAAAATGTGAACCACTTTGTGTGACAGCCTTCACCCCAAATAACAATATTGGCATCAATATCAAAATTTTGGTTTTCCTACTGTTACCAAGTCAGAGGTACTCCAAACACATTTAACATTTTACTTTTGGTTACACATAACAACTGTGACTGTGTTCAGAAACTGTAATCTACTGCTTTATACACAGGTGGCAGTATGTGCAAGTGCATTATATCTAAGGAGACACCAGCCACTGTAACATATGGCTTCAAAGTCTGCTTCAGTGAGTGTAGCAGACAAGAAATATCCAAAATGAGGACAGTGTAATAATTTCCTTCTTAATAACAGCTTCCTCTTCTTCTGAAAGCTTCTTTTGAACAGCAGTTTCACAGAAATAATCAGATCACATCCTCTTTGCTTTTTTCCCCCCCATCTCGTTTCTCATTTTCACTTATTATAATACGTATTATAGCTTTCTTTTTGAAGGCAAGATAGTTGTTAATGCGTAGTTTTGTTTTGATTTAGCCAACTTGTTTAACCACAATGAGGCTGGTGGGCATCTAGAGCTCAGCTTCATTTGCAAAGACAGAAAGCCAAGTTGCTCATTGAGAGATTTACTTGAAGCAAACTAAAAAGTGCCACTTTTGTTCAGTTTGAGTAGTGATCTGTTCTTTAAGAAATGTAACTGACAAAGGACCAAATAAAAGTTTTTACATTACACCGCCTTCCAGAATTCATAACTGACAGTTCAACACAGTAGAAGAGTCTGATAACCCCCAGCTTATCTTCATGATGACAAAAGCCAAAGGACCAGGTCATATGGTGAAGTATTTCAGTCTTAGTCTTACATCATCTCATTTTACATCTTACCCTACGTATCCTCAGACAAGAACACTGATGTTGTTAAACTCCACAAAGGTATAAAATATAGCTTATAAGCTGAATGTCAGTGTTATTGTCTGTGCATGTTAGCTTCAGTATGGTTAAGGTTATGGTTGTGGAAATTCAATGGCAAATCTGTAAAAGTCTGCTGCTCTATGTCAAAGAGAAATATCTCCCTCCATTTAATCCAGCTTGAACATTACTGTCTGCGCCCTGCGTCATTTACACTGAATGTCAGAAGGATTTCATTAGTAGTTGAGCTGTTTATTGTAAACATAAAACACCAAAGCACTTTTATTTTTCAGTTTTTAATGAACACTGTGTTTCTTAAAGCACAGACATATTCCAGACCTTTGTACAATGACACTTCAAAATGAACCTTTATCAATATAATCCCATATACAGTGCTATTTACAAAGTCATATCTTATACTTCAGTTATTTACAAAAACCACTGTGCACATCATTGCAGCTACTCTAATGTGTAGCTTTTACGATGTTTTTATGGCAGAAATGTTATTAAACATAAGGAACAGCAGGTTTCAGATAAACAGTTTTATTGTACACAGAGGTATCCAAGTGATGTGTAAGCAGCTGAGTAAATACTCTGGAGCTGTGTTTTATGAGCTGGTTGCTATGGATTGATATTAACCAGATTCCATGTTCATAATATTTGACTGCCATAAAAGTCTCAGCCCACTCTCCCTCTTAAGTAACAGTAAGATACACACAGGATGGGTGAAATACTTTTGATGCATTTCTCATGGTAAAAAAAAAGACAAAAACAAAAACCACATATTGCAAGCTGTGGGCAACAACACTGTACAGTTTCCATTCATCTAACTTTCAGAATTACCTCTGTGCACAAGACAGAGTCGTGACTAAAGCTATTATTGACTTTCTTTTTAATCGTCTCACTTCCCTCTGCTTCGTCACAGTTCCACTTTTCTTCTGTTACTTCAATCACATGTTCAAAAACACAACTCAAAAATGTTTAAAAGAAACTTTTAAACATCTAGCCATCCATTCTCTTCCGCTCATTCTTATCAGGGTGGTGGGGGGGCTGGGACCTCTTCCAGCTACCATAGGGTGAAAGGCTGAATGCACCCTGGACAGGTTGCCAACCTGTGTCAGGACACACTCACACACTCACTACGGACACACTCACATCTATGGGCAATTTAGAGTCACCAGTTAACCTAACACCAGTAACTGCATTTCTGTGGACTGTGGAAGGACCCCAGAGTACCCAGAGAGAACCCATGCAATCACGGGGAAAACAAGCGAACTCCACACAGAAAGGCCTGTGAGTGAGACCACAGCGCTACCATACCAGATGCTGCCCACTTTGAATCACATGAAAAGTAAAACAGCTTTGCAATATATCTACAACACATTGTGTCTACTGTACAAAAGCTTTTTCTTAAAAATAAATATTTTCAGAAATGACTTGCTCACATTGTGGAATTTTTTAAATGCACCACTAGGAAATAAAATCTGGTTTGAGAAGGAAAAAATGAAAGAAGGAGAGTCACAACTTGAGTTACAACATTAGTTGTTTTAAATGTTTTTGCCCACTATGCAGAAATCAAGTACAAAGTCACCATCTTTATTATTTTTTAAGTACACTAATCTGGAGTCATAGAAGTCCTCCTCAAAACCATATAGGTACAGATCAGCTATTATGCGTATATGTTAGTGGAAAAACCTTGAGTGTAACTAAAGAACAAAAGAGGAGTGGCATTTAGATTATTCTAGTACTTGTCATGTTTTAGATCTTTATACTTCACGCCTTACTTTCACACTTTACTGATAGAAATTTAGAGAAATAGATAAATAACCCTTTGATTGGTGGTTGATTGCTAGTAATGGCTTTAGTTACATAAATGTTACAGTTATTAACAAGAAATATACATATCAGTGGACAACAGTAGACCTTCTTCTCTTTGTTGTCATTTAAAAAACAAATATGAAAAAAAGAAACTGTCCAAGTTGTCTGACAGGCATCTGTGTCAGTGTATGATCCTAGCTATTCAAGCTTGTTAGCATTAGCTGATTATTAGCACGCTACCCTCTTGTCTAATCTAAACATCAATTTTTCTGTTTTGCTGAATTATTTTATCCACATAAACTTACCTATTTATATTTATTTGTTAGTCTCTACGTTGTTGTGGATAGTAAAACCATAATCTTGTGGTACTTTGATATCACAGAGAGGTGTCAGTTTGAGACGTCCTTATGCTCTCTCATGAAACATCAACCCAGCTAATCCAGGTTAAGGTGGATGCTAACACTTCACAGCCCCTTTTTTATGGAGCCACTGTACATCAATCCAATCATAGGTGAAGACTTTCTATTTATTTCATTATCATTGTACAAATCATATAATGATGATACTGTGATAGGTTGAAATATGTCCTGTAAGCTTCAGGATCAATTGGGGCGGGACTTAAACTTAAACACTCACTGCTGTCTGACCCGATCCTGCCACTATGAGAGTGCTGTGCTTTGACACCGAGGTTTCGTCCAAAGAGCGATCGTTGGAGTGAGTTGTCTGTCCGTCAACATCATCTGCCAGAGCTCTTTTATAAACACCCATCAGACTCTGCCTGAATCGCCCCCTTACTTCTAGCCCCATGCAGAAGTACAACAACGGGTTCACACAGCTGTTAAAGTAGGCAACACCCTTTGCTACAGGGTACCAGATTTTCACCACTGCATTATTATTGTCCACCATCTTCACCAGTAGGAGGCAGTGGTAAGGTGCCCAGCACAGGAAGAAGGCAATGACCAAACATGCTAGTATACGCAGGGGGCGGGACTTCCCTGACAGGCGGGTGCGTCGGATTCCCACCCCAGCCAGCATGTAACAGACCAGAATCACCATGAATGGAAATATGAAGCCGCACAGGAAGCGGATGGAGTAGAGAGCAACTTTAGTGCTGTTGTATCCCTCTGCCTTCTCCTTCGGATCCACAGAGCACTTACTCAGGTTCTTCTTGCCTATGTAGACTTGGCGATGGATGAAGTAGGGGATGCTGAAGAGGATCGCTGCAATCCAGACGCAGACTGCCACCATCCTCGCTACCCACAACGTGCGTCGACGCTTTGTGAAGACAGGCTGCCAGATGCAGAGCACTCGATCCAGACTGATCACAGCCAGCAGGAAGACAGAGCAGAACATGTTGGCATATTTGAAGAAGCCGTTGAACTTGCAGACGAAGAGGCCGAAAGGCCAGTGCTCAAAGAAGAGCTTCTTAGTGAGAGAGAAAACTCGTGTGAAGCAGAAGATCAGGTCTGCTATCGCCAGATTCACCAGCCACACGTTGGTGACCTTTGGCTGTGGATGAAGAAGAAAATAAAACAACAATGACAACAGGAACATAAAGAAAACCAAAGCCATTATTTACATGAAGGATGTAACCTGATTTTGATGGCACTGAATTGCCATTATCATTTGTACAGCAGTAGTATGCACCCTCCTTTGCTATTTTTATGGGGCGACCATGGTTCAGGGGGTTGGGAAGCTCAACTTTAACTGGAAGGTTGCTGGTTCGATCCCCAGCTCTGTCTGTCTTGGTCGTTGTGTCCTTGGGCAAGACACTTCACCTACTGCCTACTGGTGTTGGCCAGAGGGGCCGATGGCGCAATATGGCAGCCTCGCTTCTGTCAGTCTGCCCCAGGGCAGCTGTGGCTACAGCTGTAACTTGCCTCCACCAGTGTGTGAATGAATAGTGGAATTGTAAAGTGCTTTGAGTGTCTAGAAAATCGCTATATAAATGCAATCCAGTATTATTACCTGGAAACAGCTTGGCCTTTGTATTGGTAACCACCCATTACTAGTGCTGTTCTGCAGGTTAAAGTAAGTACCTCTGAGAAAAGTGATAACCATGTCCCGTTGGGTCAGGCAGAGTGGATGGATATGTTTGCAACAACAACAATTGACTATCAGCACTCAGTGGACTGACCACATTCAAAGCTGGTAATTAAACATTATTATTTGTAGCCACACTATCCACATTTAGAAGCAACAAACCACCAGTCAGGCTTAATGTGTCGTGAGTAATTAGCTGATCCTCCTAATTTCTTCTTCTTACAGATCCACAGATTCCTTTAGGATTCATCACAACAATTTGCCATCCATGAACCTCCTTTGTGGTTTTCCTCTTTTCGTCCTCTTTCCCTACTTTGCCTCCAAACTGCTCAACCCCAGCTGTCCCTCTAATGTACTAATTTTTCAATCTTGTCCATTCTGATCACTCCCATTAAAAATCCTGGCATCTTCAGCTCTTCCACCTCCAACTCAGCCTCCTGTCTTTTTGTTAATGTCGTTGTCTTCAAACCATTCATCATAGCATTTCTCACCATTTCTCACCAAACCTTCTCTTGTAAATATCATCTTCATCCTTGCTGCTATCCTTATGTTACAAATCTCCCTGACACTGACACTCCATCCAATCCCCACTGCCTGTTTTCCTTTCTATACCTGTCTTGTTAGTTTGGATAGTTGACCACAGGTATTTAAACTCATCTGCCTTCACTATCTCGACTCCCTGTATGTCCACCTTTCTATCTGTCTCCCTCTCATTCACACACATGTATTTGGTGTTGATTCTAGTGACTTTCATTCCACATCTCTCCAGAGCATACCTCCACCTCTCCAGGCTCACTTGCTCTAACTATGATCACAATGTTACACTGTAGTCCACAGAGACTCCTGTCTGGCCTCATCTTTTAGCCTGTCCAGCACTACTTCAAACGAAAAGGGGCTCAGAGCCGATTCCTGATGTAATCCCATCCACCCACCAAGCCTTGAAGCCATCTGTAACTCTTACCACACATCCTACCACCGTCTCACTGTTCTTCTGTCCTGCATAACCCACACATACTTCTCCACCATTCCTGACTTCCTCATACAGTATCACAGTTCCTCTCATGGATCATAAGCTTTGTCTAAATCCACAAAGACACAGAACTACTTCTGACTGTCTCTGTACTTCTCCATCGACACTCTCAAGACAGTCGTCACATCTGTAGTGCTCTTTCTCTTTACAGAGCCGAGCTTCTGCTCGCTGATCATCACCTCTCTTGTTAACCCTTTGCCAGACTCTTGTTTCTTTAGCTATGATACACTTGGACATAAACGTTTTGGGACTTAAGTTGATTTCCTAATATGCTGCAAGAGTTTTGCCTGTTTTGAAGGGTTACATGAAAAAAAGGTTGTGTGAGCCATGATGTCAACTTGCATTGCAATTGCATTGTTACTGATGCTGACTTATAGGGAGCTATAAAATAATAAACTAAAATAATTCATTATTTCAAATATATTATACACTCCATATCTACCTTAAGTTTGAATCCAGCCACCCAGATCACCACAGAGTTCCCTGTGATGCCGAGTACAACAGTCAGCGTGTACAGGATGATGCTGACATTGTCCATGATGGCATCAATGTCCACCGCCTGGTCATCCTTAGAAGACTTGAGTGTGTGGGTGGGCAGAGAAGTATTTGGAAACATTGTGTGGCTGGAATAGAGAGAACAGAAAAGGGCCAAAATGTCAGGCATGTTAGTTATTGTGTAATTCAACAGAAATAGGGGAAGAAAACACAAGCGTCTGTATTTAAAAACTAATATAGATACACAGACTCTACCTATAGGCCAACTTTCTTCTGATTGGTGGAGCCCACAAATGCCTGACTGTATGTGTTTACAATTAGGCTTGGGAACACATATGACCTTGCTGACATCATAACGTCTAAGAGCAGGAAACATGTTTAGGGCAGTTTCATGGTCTCACATGGCTCTGCAGGTCCCTGGGTTTTGGTTTGCTTTTTAGTTTTGGACCCCTGTTTTATTGACGATCACGGGGCAGCTGGAGCCTGTTCCAGCTGCTACAGGCTGAGAGGTGGGGTACACCCTGGACACATCGTCTTTCTGTCACAAGGCTAACAGAGAGATGTTATTCATATCAATAAGAAATGTAGAATCACCAATTAACCTACCAAATCTTTTATACATTATACTCGTGTTCTCCTAATAGGTGAGTTTTAATCTTTAATATTTCTTTTTCTGTGTTTAACTGTCTTCTCTTTTTTTCAGTAAGTGTTTGCTTGTCTGCTCACTTCCTGTTTTACTTTGGTAGTTGGTTTTGTTTTTTGTCTTGTTTTCAGTTTATTTCCTCTGTGACTGTCTGCCCTGTTTTCACCTCCTGGCTTTTTTAGTCCCTATACCAGGAAGCAGACTGAACAAACTGAGTTTAATCACCACCTTAGAGTTTTCAGTTCCAGTGGAAGGAAACTGCCCTGAAGATTTAACTCAGTTTAACACACTTACTTTTTTTTATTTACCATGGAGATGTCAATGTAAAAAAAAAAAAAACCCACATTTAACCGGGATTTCAGGAACAACTTCTGCAGTATAATTCACCTTGCTCTGAACTTTGACAGCGACAGGAGCAGCAGGAAGGAAGGAATCAGAGAGAAACTCAGAGAGAAACTATCCAGTTAGAAGTTCACAGAGTCTGTAACGCTGTAACTGACTCAGAGTTGAAGTAAACTCTCTTTCTGGAACAGCCTAAGGCTCTGCTCTGGTTGGCTCCTGAGTTTTTCCAAAGTATAAGTTTAGCTCCTGTGTGTTTTATGGATGCCTGTGTTTCCCTTTAACTAAAAAAAGGTTTTTGTTTTTTGGCTGTGTGCTTGTCTTGCTTTTCAGTCCTCTCAACACTGCTTATCATGACACAGGTTACTTGTATATATACAGAGACAACTGTATTTGAAGTCATATTAAAGATGAGCTTGCACGATTATACAGTATAAGAAGGAAAATAATGAAAAACAGAATAAAAGCCACATAGACAAATGTATACATATATTAGTCTAATAAGTAGATTTTGACAGTCATAAGGACAACAGTTATACAATGCATGATGCACATGTTAAATAGACACATATCAAAGATCAGATATGGACATGTATCACACTTTTTTCATATCCAGCGTTCATCAGAAACTGTTACATTACTCAGTGTGTGTATTTTAACACTCAAAACAGGTCAGTCATTGTCTTTTACCCCGTAACATAAGATTATCTGACAATCGCGTTTACACTTCTCACTTACAGTTCTAGGTGAAATGTTTCAGAAACATGTCTTATTTCCTTCCTGAAAGTTCTTGGTCAGCTAATATTTTAGAGGCTTCTCTATATGTGCACTAATGCAGTGTGGTGTTGCTAACTCTTTTGTTACATGCTAAAAATATTTCAGCCACTTCAAACACTTTCCACAGACCTCCCATGCAAGTGGAAAAAAATCGCCTGACCTGCTCAGAAAACTCCAGAAATGATACCAAGTGGCTTTCGTGGTGTGTGAGGAGTCTTTATATACTATACTATACTATACTTATATACTACTCTACAGACACCTTACTGCATACAACTGGTATGCTGGTACTGCAGCTGTGTGCTAGGAGCATCAATCTGAGGTATTCAGATTAAGCTTTTTTGCTGTTCTGCCATTTAAACTTGAAAAATGTGTCATATTATTTTTTAACAGTGGTTATAAGATGTTACTCCTGTATCAGCACAATTTTCACAAGTATTAGAGAATCACATTTTTCAAAACACTCACTGCACATGTTTAGGAGTCACTCGAGGACAAAAGGTCTGGTCGTGAGAGTTTAAAGGGCCAAAAAAAGTCTAAACTCAAAATTAGCATGAGTCTAATAAGAAGACTGAGTTTCTTTTAGAATAAATATGTGGAACCCTCAAAGACCCGAGTTAGTTTAGATAAGTTTGATTTAGCTCAGCTATAGTAAAGGTGCCGACAAAACAATCCAACTGTGGTGGCCACAGCAAGCATAAAGCTATGTGCAGCACCAGATGTTAACAAAGCCTTATTAGATAAAATATGTTTCAGGAGGTCATAAATGAAAAAGTGATCTTACCACTGGAAGCAAATACTGTTGAGCTTTAAAGAAAAAGAGCCCAGCTGTCGAGCACAAACGTGGTTTCTGCTGTTTAGAGAAGCAAAGCGACTGCAAGGGGAAATGAACATGGCACTGCAGTGAGTGCACAGCCTACTTCAACCACAGATTAAAAAAAACAAAACACAATAAAAACACTGCCTTGTGTTTGAATGTCTCTGTCAACCAGATAAACTGCATTTTACATCCATGCCTAGACTTGTTTATCATACAGCTGGCAATGAAGTCTTCGAAGGAAGAAATTAAGGTTCCACGAAGTAATTACACTAATTTAGCTTCTGACAAAGCATGAAAAAAGCTCCGAATTGCTCTTTCTGTTTTTAAATTGTGGGACTAAATGATGACCAGACGTGTTCTTGCATAACCATTGTCTTTGTCTACAAAACAGTTCAACATTTTATCCTTTTGGACATTTGGATGAAAGTTTAAATAGTTAATTTGTCCAGTCCTGGACAAAATCTTGTTTTTTGGGCTCAGAGTGGCTCTGAGGCTGTTTATCCTGAAATTTAACTGCACATTTGTGGTAGATTTGAAGAAATTCCCCTAATGCAGCAATGTCGAAAGTGTGGGCTGTGGCCTAATCGGGGCCATGATGATAATGTGAGTGGGCTGCAAAATGTAGCATTTGTCTCACTGACAAAGCTACGTCCAGATGAACAAAATCAACTTTCTGAGACTAAACTAAAAAACCTTTAAAAAAAAAAAAAAAAAAAAAAGAACTAATGACGGAAAAACATTAGATGAAAATGCGACAGGACAGTGTTTTTAAATGGGCTGGGCATGACTCGCTACGCTGCGTTAAAAAAAAGTTGGTCCAGAGGACGAACCAAAAAATGCAATGGCCTAGATCAGAGGAGGCGTCACCTGACCTTTTTAAACTCAAGAGATAACGTGAGTCAAGAAGTGTGTCATCAGTCTGTGGAGGAAACAGATACAAATGCTAAAAAAAAACACAGATTTCTACCAGTGCTTTAAAGCATTCACACTCATTAACATTTAATATATAGTGTAACATGCTGCATAGACAATCATACTGTACAATACAATAATTATAGTTTTACAACTGTTTATTTATACTCACAATTGTATATCTGCAATCGGTATAGTTTTCATATTTTTAACCATACATAGAACCTGTTCATAGCTTGTACACTCTTAACAGCTATATCCTGTACATACTTATAGTTATAGTATATTAGTTGTAGTATATTCATAACATACCTTCACACCGTGTACATTGTAACATAACTATAATAGATCCATAATCTCTAATCTATCTATATTATTGCTAAATCACTTTCTGGATGGATGCAAACTGCATTTTGTTGCCTTGTACTTGTGACATGACAATAAAGTTGAATTCTATTCTCTGCTCTTCTAACAGTGTGCCAGTAAGGATGGTCAGAAAGAAAATTAAAAACACCGTCTCGGTCCAGTACGTGTTCATGCACATTAATCATTTCATTTCATTACACTCAACATAACTTTGAAATGAATTGGAGGATCTTTTGTGGCTGCATCATGTATGTGGTCTGAGAGACCTGAGGAGATGCGTCACCATGGCAACCAAAAGACTGAAGAAAATGAAGTTTTGTAATAATAAAAAAAAAAGTCGTCATAGTTGTCTAAACCCACTCAATCATTTTGTGCGGAAACGTGAGTCAATAACTTATAGTTGAGTTTTGAAAAACTGCTGTGAGATTGTGTTAGTATATGAAATACTGTTATGGTCTTAGAGCTTTAGTGTTTCGATTTTTTTGTATTTGTCAAATTTGTTGATTCCTGTATCGATTTCTTGGTTATTTTAACAGTGAATTATATTTCTTGTCATGTCATTGATTCCAGTTTTTGACTTTATGGTTTTCCTAGGAATGACTGTGATTCTCTGGTTTGATTCCCATTTAACACCATCTGTTTATATAGGGACTTTCACTTCTGCATGTTTTTGTTTTGTCTTTGTCTGTCACTGGTCTTATCTGTTGTCCTTTTGTGCCTCCCCCTGTGTTAGTTCATTCTTCATATTTTATGTCTTCTTGTCTTCTCTGGGCCCTTTGTCAAGACATTTGTAGTATACTTTGTGTCTGTTTGGATTCACTTTTTGGTTTGTGGCCTTTTTCCTTTGTTATGTTTTTTCTCATTCCTGGAAACATCTTGAACCTGCCTGTTTTCCACATTTCCCACATTAGGTCCTCTCCACTCCATACCTTCACAGATAGATAGCTTATTTTAGTTTAAACAACGGGCAAAATCAAGTCAAGTAAAACATAGTTTTAGAATTCATCTGAGAATCTGAAAACAATCTGAGAAGTGTCTTTGTTACCATCCAAAACTCCTGCATAGATGTTTTCTTTCCATTTACCAATTTTTCAAAGAATTGCCCCTTTTTTATTCAGAAAAACATCTTTGTTTATGCATTTTCATTAGTTAAAGTGTTAAACAGAAAGTTGGCTACTAATCTGATAACATGCTTGCAGATGTTCAGCAGAAAATTGCAGCAATTCTGAGAACTTTTAAGACAGGATTTGAATGCAACACCATCTGTTACTTTTATGGCTGTAGAGCATGTAAACAGGCTTTTTTTTTTTTTAATTCTTTTTAAATTAACATTCTTGCTAAAACCTGTTAAATGTGAATGGCTGTAACGACCACATTATAAAGAAAATAATAGAAAAAAAACTTCTGACTCTTTTACATACATAGGTGACACACATTTGATGTGGTTTACCAGCGGGAAAGTCAGCAGCCGACCACAGACTTCACAAAACACAAAGGAGATGAAAAGAAGCTCTAAATGTCATTTCCTTTACGTGTGAGGTGTTTCACATCTGAGGCATGCAGACAAAGAGGCAGGCTGTAGAGTAAATGAACTGTAGAAAACATTTAAATAGAATTGAAGTCATCAAATCGTTGTGTGTCTACAACTGCAAAAATAAGATCAAACACTGACAGGAAGTGTGAAAAAACCTGTTTTGCCTTTTAGATTCACTTTGCTTTAACAAAATGTTTCCTTACATCTGATTGAGAGCTTGAGTTGTGGGTGTGGTGGGTGCTGAAGCATGGACAAAGCTGCTTTTATGTAAAGTGAGGTAATAAAACGACATATTTAGAGTAAACCCTGCCTGTATGTACCAGCACATTTCTATTGATTTATAGCAATTAAACTGATTTTTATCTTCACTGTGACAGAGAATAGAACGTGAGATCCATTTTATCTGTTTCTCTCACCCACGTGTTGTGGATGTGATTCGGTTCAGTTTAGTTAAATTCAGATTTTATTTATAAAACACTAAATCACAACAACAGTCCCAAATCAAATTTTATCAAAGATAAAATCCAAACTTGGAGGTGGTTCCTCAGAAGAGAAGCCTGAAACCTGAAGGACCGACTTCACGTTCTAATGTTAAATATCATAGGAACTACAAGTAAACCAGCAGTCTTAAAGCAGCATGCTCTATTGGATCAACTGAAGGCTTTTTAGGGAGTTTTTAAGATAACCTGATGATAACGAATTATAGTAGCCCAGACCAGAGATAATAGATGCATGAACTAGTCTATTAGCATCACTCTGAGACAGGATGTTTCTGACATGGGAGATGATGAGATAATGTGCAAATGCAAAAAAGAAGATACAAGACTTATCAGGACCTCTCTGAAAGCGATTAAAAACTTAGATAATGCTGCACATTCGGTTTAAAGATGGTTATAAAATGAATGATGGCAGTTTTCAGTTTCAGGCTTCTGTTACTGTTTGTTTTGGCTCAGAGAGTCACAGCTCATCTTAATGCTAATGTTTTTTAAACACTAACTAACACATAAATCTGCCATCTCTCACTTTTCTAACATTTAATGGATGCTGACTGATTATGTGTAATGTCATGCTCATTATTCTTGTTTTCATTCACTGTACATGGCACAGTGTCTTTTGAACAAGAAGCTGATCTCCAGCTTGCATGTGAGTGCATGTGCAATACATTTAGGCTTTTAGGAGCTAATGAGCCTTCTATTTGCCTTTGGAGATGGCGAAGCCCTCGGTTTGTTAGCACAGTCCCACAGCCGTGTGACAAGGACCTATTAAAGCTTTTAGCTTTGATCTACAGACAGAAACATTACTCTTTTGTTTGGTCAGTTATTCTCCTGCTGTACAGGATGGATTGCAGTGAAACTAAGCACAGTCAGACTTTTGTACTCATGTGGAAACTACAGAATTTAGTACCTTTTCTCTTCTGCCATCAGCTATAATTAATATAATAAGAAGGAACTGAGAGCTTCAATGCAAATCCGTCATCAACAAAAAGTAAAAATGTCAATTTTTTCTGTATTGCTGAAAAAACTCACACATGCATCACATTATTGTACTAAATGTAATTACAGTGATCACATTACGGTCACAAATCAAACATTTTTTTTTTTTTTACCTGTAATAAGCTCTTTAATTATACACAACACAGAATCAAAACTAAAATCAGCTGTTTTCCATTTGTGTGCAGGCTTCAGTTTATCAGGAGTGGAAATGTGAACATTACTTTCATTTTTTTTTTCAGAAATAAAAATAAAAGAAGAAAGCAACAATAAAAAGAATATATCATTATAACAGGGATTTGTTCCAGTTTGTGAGACTGTTGCGTTAAGGTATTTTGTTACCTGATAATTATTTGCTTTCATAGTTTCTACAGAAGTAACTGATAGAGAAAACTTGTAGAGTCAATTCATTTCAAATATATGTCAATCACATGAAGTTTGAGAAAGGTTTTGATGAACTGTATTAAATATAAATCTCTGGCAGGTTTTAAAGTCTGAATATTTTACAAGGAAGTGAAAAGGTATGCCATCTTTTCCCCTGAACTTTGGCTGGCTCTTTGAACAGCAAATGACCACAAAGAGTTTCAGATGTGAGCCGGGCCGGACCAGGACAAAAAAAATCAGCCCTGGCACTTTTGCTCCAGGTTGCCCACCTTGATATATCATGCATGTGCATATTATGTATGTATTTCATTTTGATTGATTATAGATATTGAAACAAGTTTTAATCAGGTTGGTGCAGTTGTTGTTGGGTTATGTCTTTGTTCCACCGTTCCTAGTTATGCTCCTCCATCGTTTTTCTCACCACATTAATTTCATGTCTCTTCCTCACTTCTCCACAGTTGATGCTAGCAGCAGCAGCAGCAGCCTGCTGTGGCTGTGAGGTTACGAGTTGTTGCTGGTACAGCTGTTCACTGTGCAGTTTTTTAAGTTAAATTAAATGCACAAGTTTACAGTCTGAAATATCGAAATATGGTGGTAAAATCATGAAATAACCTGAATCTAATAAAGATTTAAAGTACTGAATTATTTTGACTATATCACAGAAACAGACAACAGATTTTTTTGAGCAGCTTTAACACACACAAAAAAAAGACCGGAACTCTCTGCCCCGTGTCTCTGTGTTTAAATGTAACATATAGGGAACCTGAATTTGTGGTTTGTAGAAGTCATGATTACACATATACAATATGTTGACATAATCTTAGATGTCTTTTGTGGTAGCATTTCCTAATAACATTCTGTATGTATAAAACAGTCATTGTGAAATTTCATAGAAGATACTGTCCATGCACAAAAACATTGTATAATAACTAGAAAGCTGCTGTTTCTGCATGTTATTTTTGAAACACCAGTGTTTTCCATACCAAAATTCTTGCACAGCTTATAAAATAGGCACATTATTAAAGCCACCCTCCACAACAGTCACAATTTATCATGTGACCTCTTGGGAAAACTAATTGCTCACGCCTGATTTACAGCCTCCTCTCATCTAGGTCACTAACTGTGTTTGTGGTGTTGGTGTTTTCTGAAGTATTTGTAATGCATGGGTTTTTTTCCGGGTACTCTATCACTCTACCCACAGTCTAAAGACGTATACATTAGATTAACTGATTATTATAAATTGATTGTCAGTGTAAACGTTTATGTATTTGTATTATCCCTGTGATAGACTGGGGTCCTGTCCAGGGAGTACCCCACCTTTCCCTCATTGTCAGCTGAGGTAGGTTACCTCCCAACCCTGCACTGAATTAGTGGTTAATAAAATGAATGGATGTATTGATAAATGTTCAAAAATGTTCTGCCTGCTAAACCTGTAGCATCTAATGTGCGATCAAATCTGTAATAATTTTCTTTATGGGTATGGTCTTTATATTATCATAACATCTTTCCCCTTTTTAGTCTAGTATGAATCACAACCACCAGCCTATCATAAGTTCAATCAAATATATACAGCTCAAGCGCTTCCCTAATAAGGAAACCCTACCAGGTTTTTTCTTTTTAAAAATGTGGATGATGTAAGAAAAAAGTATGTAAAAACTCCACAGTAAATGTACAAATTTTAGTCATAAGTGGGAAATATCAAGTAAGAGTCTCATCTGACAAATCCAGACAAAATTCAGAGTCCTTACCTGCAGTTCCTGAACTGATCTCTCAGAGCTGAGGTGTGCTTCAGTCGGTCAGAGGCAGAAGTGAAGATGTGTGCTCTGTTATCTGTGTCGCAGTTACTTCAAGTGGTTCACTTTGTATCATGTCTATCACACATGCAGACTTCCTCTCTGTGTTACTGTCATGTGTCTAGCTTTGTCTTCCTTTCTGCATATAGCTGCTTCTCTTTTTCCACAAAACCCACCCTCACGTCGCCTCTCTGTTTGTCAAACACACACACAGATGCATAAGCACGGACACTGAATGACCGACAAATTAATCAGACTTTAGAGCGATTGCTTTCTTCTTCAGCATCACATTTATTCAAACGGAGCCGCTGACCTTGCTTAATTAGAGCAGAGGGATTCACGCATTGTCGTGAATGTTGGAGCCGTCTCACCTTTTTTAAAATTTTGCTGATTTCCATTAAATGTATGCTCAGATTTTAGAGAAGCAATTTATTAAACTGAACCGCAGCCTCTATGTCATCATGAGCTGGTCACAGCTGTTTCCAGGAAACATGGGCCTCTTTGGCCTTGAATAGTCATCCAGTAACAGAACGTCACAACAGAAACTGAGGAGACCACAGATGTGGCTAATGCAACTCACTCCTCTGAAGTAATAATAAAAAACACACAAAAAATGAAAGTAAAAGAATTTGTATCATAATGAAAACGTAACCAGGCTTAAGTAACATGTCTGATCCGTATTACAATAAACAGTTAACTTAAAACACAAGCTTTACTGACAATATGTATAAAGAGAAAAATCTTTGTCTGCTGGATGACTGCAGGATCAGGGCCATGCAGAAAAGAGATTGCCAGAACAGATCCTCTGATTGTGCACAAACAGTGTGGATTTAGTTCAGAAGAAATCACTGAAACAGGTCAGCAGTAAAAGAAGAAGATCAACTACTTACAGAGATGATATTAAAAGAAAGTGGATAATGAGGCAAGTAAACATTAAAACCCCGAAAGCCACACGAGGGACTACACTTTCAAAAAAAAGGAAGGAAGGAGACAATGAAAAAACGGAAAACACTCAGCAAAACACAAGCAAAGAAAGAACTGAGGGTTACAACAAAATCCAGTGATCAGTGTTTAATGATCATAATTACCTGTTTGACTTCTGTGATCACAAACACTCACGGTTTAAAGTCAAAACATAGATATCCCCAAACTAAACTGCCCCAGTATGCACACCATTTAATTCTTCTGCTTCTGAACTACAATTTCACAGTTTGCCTTGAAATGACAACTTCAAAAAAACAAAACAAACAAAACAACAACTGTGATCTCCACATGTCAACTTCAATCTCAAAATTTTGACCTAATTCCCAAAATCATTTCCTGTGGCCTCTTGTTATATATACACAATACAATAACATTTAGTGGAATCATTTCATTCATATGACGGATCACAATAACATCTATAGTACACATTTAAAGTTTATATTATAATGTATTTTACTACATCTTAGATGGTACAGGACTATATTCATCTCAGAGCTGTATCTATTTTTTGTTATGCCAATTTTGAACTATTTCACATGTAAAATTGATAATTCGATTATTAAATAACAACAACAACAGCAACAACAAACAAAGAAGAATGATCAATTAATTTAGACTATTATTTAGATTACTATTAATAATACACTTACTGGTCACTTCATTAGGTACACTTGTTCAACTGTTAACCAGTAAGTGCATTTAGGTACATGTACATGATAAAGCCAACCTGAGTAAGAAAGGTCATTTAAGTGATTTTGAATGTTTCATGGCTGATTTTCCCACACATCCATCTCTACAGTTTCCAGATGATGGTCTGAAGAAAATCACTCAAATAGCCACTCATTACAGCCAAAGTATGCAGAAGAGCCTCTCTGAACACACAACATATCAAACCTAGTATACAGAGGGATCAGAGCAGAAGACCACAATGTGTGCCGCTCCAGGAAGCTAACAGTAGGAAACTGATGCATTTTACACAGACTCAGCAAAACTGAATGTTGGAAGATTAAAAATAACACCTTCTCTTAATTTCTGCTGTGACATTTGAATGGTAAGGTCACAATGTGAAGTAAAAACATGATAGCATGGCTCCATTGGTGCCTCCATGGTGATGCTAATGGTGACATTAGAGACTTTATCTTGGCACACTGCGGCCCCTTTAGCCCTAACTGAGAATTATTTAAATTGCACAGCCTACCTGAGTGCTGTCAGTCCCTTTATGACAACACCGTACCCATCTTCTGACTGCTTCCTGCAGGATAATGTGCCACAAAGCTCAGATCGTCTCAGACTGGTTTCTTGAACATGACACTAGATCTAAATGCAACAAAACACCTTTGGGATGAGATTCCAATCATGGATGTGCAACTAAATACAGATATCCACCAGCTAAACTTCCCCGATTGTTGCTAAACTATAATAAAATGCCCCAAGTATTGCACAACATTCAGTTTTTCAGGGCGGAGACTGATGCTCATTTATCCAATTTTTTAAACTATTCATAATCATCATTTTTGATCATTTAAATTTGTTAAATTTAAATTTGTTTTGGTGGTTACATATTTTTGTGTGTGAACCTTCCTAAACTCTTTTTTCGCTGCTTCACACAAACTTAAACAAAAAGATAAAAAACAAAATTTTTGTAATTTCTTTTTAACTGTCTTAAAAAATCCATAAAAGGAAATAGTCAAAGGACAGGTGTTGAGTAAAAACGTCTGGCTTGAAGGTTCCTAAAACACCAATGAAGCAATGCATTAAGAGAGCAAGTGTGACTTTCCGTGTGAATAAAACATAAGTACAGGTTTTCACACAGTTAAGGCAGGGCTTGTACTCAGCCTTGTGTGCACGGTGAGAGCAAAGTTATATTGGTGAAAACTCAAAGAGATGCTAAAGAAACTAAGCTAAATATACTTTTGTTGTAATAAATGAGAAGAAATGTTGAGTTAATAGTCCACAAGCAGTAAAGCTTAAGGTATACAACACAATCGTAATCTCTAAAATATGAGAGAAATTTAATTAATTTCTCTGACAAATCCATTTTTATTTTTTTTAATTAGTGACAGTAAATACTGCATTGTGATATTTTCAGTGTAAGTTATTAATTTTATTTTTGTTTGGATTTAGAATTAATTTTTTTTTGGAATAGCAAACTGTACAATTTATTCAGGTTTGGGTATTTCTCCTTCCGTCCATTCCACTGTTTTTGAGAAATATCTGTATATGCAATCATTTCCTGTTTTTTTCTCTTTCCTATGAGCCAATCAGGTCACACTAGAGTTCATGACACCATCAAGTTGCAAAATGTCAGACAGGAATATGATCTTGTGAACAGAGGCTTTGAAGTAACATTTGGGATCTCCTTTAATGTCACACTCAATTAGAAACCAAAGTAGACTTTAATAATAGTTTTTGATGGTAAAGAGAGTTCTACAAACTGCTGAATCATAGTTTCTCAAACCACTGTGGGCTTTTTTTAGGTTTGTGAGCATTTTTTACAGCTGCATTTTCTCTGAGAACTGGAGGATCTGACCTCAGGATTAATCTTCAGAGAAGAGAAGATGTGCAAACACACACCTGATTGCTCCAGACCAGCAAACTGAAAAAAACCTCATGCTCACACTTGCTGATGTTCAGTGAATCAAGTGCCTTTGATTAGCAGCTCCTGACCTTCTTAACTCCAACTAAAACAGTAAGCCTGTGTTCAGTTTTTACCCTGACTGTCCTGTAATCACATGACTGCATTTGTATGACCTATGCATTCTAATGTACGGACATTAGAAATAGTTATATAAAATTATATTTTAACTGAAATTGACCTGAAAAACACTAAATGACAGTGTACAAAACCTATAAAATAATGACAAAATATAAATACAATTAAAAGATGATTTTGGCAGAGAGTTGTACAAAGGATTTTTTTGAATTTTTTTTTTGCCTGTCCCGTTTGGTTCTTTAGCCATCAGCATTATGGTCTGAAGGCCAAGAAAGATGCCCAATGGATTTACTTTGCCAAGTGGATCATCACAGCCATGCCATATTGGCCCATTTGATTGACCGTTGTTATTATTAATATTATTATTTATTTATTTTATTTTCAGTTGTTACAGATGGGACAGACATGACTGGGGGGATAGGACAGGGAGAAAGAAAGAAAGAGAGCGAGGAAAAGAAAAACAGAGGGGAAGAGGGACAGTGAGAAAGGGCACATTTCAAAAAAAAAAAAAAATATCACCTGGATCACCTGTTGAGAGAAGAAAAAAGAGAAAACAACCAAAAAAGAGATCAACATAATAAACACAGCAACATCGCATTAATCTAGCTAACAGTAAATACTAAATATTGAATGTTATTGTGCAGCACGCAAGACCGACAGTGCACAATGTGCTTTGAGGTAGCAGCCAAGAAAGGTGTAGCTTGTGTCTGTGAACACCCGTGTGCACACCTGTGTGGATGAGCGCGCTTGTATTCAAAAGGTTTCTCCATGTTACAATCTGCTAGAGGGTGTGGGGAGCCATAGCCCTGCCCCCCCCCCCCCAGGTCATGAAGCAGGCATGGAGGAGATCCAGGCCCCAGACATCCAGAGTGTGAGAGCCCAAGGACGACCATCGGAGGGGCAACTGTACCACCCTCCTTGGAAGAGCTGAGGAGAGCCCCAGACGTGGTGCCACCCCACTGCCGGCAGCCAGCTGCGCCAGAGCAGACCAAGCCACAGGCCCAGAGTCCTGAGGCCCCCCTACCCCCAGTAGGGGCCCGACCGAGCCACAGGTGCCAGGCCCCGTCAAGCAGCCACTGGGAGTGAGCCGGTACATACATGAACACCCAGCCTCGGACACCAAGAACCACCAACGCACCGACGTCTGAGGGCATCAGAGTGTGGTGAGGGGAGATAGGCCTCCCTTGGAGGGCCTGAGACGTTCCCAGAGGGGTGGAGTCTGAGACCCAACCCGACATATAGACACAGATGAACAGGCACACACAGACACAAACGTGGATTTCCAAATACTCGGCGAAAAAAAACAAAAAAAACAAAGGAAGCTCTTTTTACAACACGTTTTTATTTTTGTTTGTTTTTGTGTTTCAGCCTTACATAACTTCTCAGTCTCAAGTTTTTGAAATATTTAGATGATTTTTGTGACATCAAATTCAAAATGAGGTAACATTAAAAAATAATAAATGCAATTTTCAGTCCATATGCACATATTATCTGTATATACTTAGCTTTTAACTGTAGAAGACTCAGAACACACTACGATTAGGTTTAATGATTAATTTGTGTGTGTGTGTAAAGGTTTCCGTTTGGGTCGGTGTTTCTGAATTGTTGTTGTGCATGTGTCTGCCAGTGTGTGTGGAAATATTCTTCGTGCAGCTTATCCTTGCATTTAGGCACGACTCCATGGTTTGTGCTGCCCTCTAGTGGTACATGGTGATGTAGTTTTTGTAAGTCGTCATTTGTCACACGGCAGTTATTCAAATGCAGTTACTCACACAGATATGACCAAAACGACCGGCTGAAGTTCAAACTGAGCATCAGAATGGGGAATAAATGCGATTTCAGTGTTGATGTCAGAGGTCAGAGGAGGATGTCCGGGGTCACCAGACTGACTCTGACAGGATGGCAACACAAAAGTCATTGAAACAGTCGTTACAGCCACAGTATGCAGAAGAACATCTGCTGTGGTCCATCTGTACACTAGGTTTGACATGTTGTGTTCAGAGAAGACTACACTACTTGTCAGCTAAGAGTAGAAAACTACAGGCTCAGCAAAACTTGATGACAGATGATTTCTGCAGTGACATTTAGATGGTAAAGTCACAATGTGGTGTATATAACATACCACCATGGCTCTGTTATGGTGGGTCCACCTTGGTGGTAGTGGTGGGGTAACTGAGTGAGAGACATTTTCTTGGCACATTTTGGGTCCCTTAGTCCAAAATGAGAACTTTACAGCCTACCTGAGTACTATCTGTCTCTTTATCAGTGCCCATCTTCTGAGACTGCTTCCAGCAGGATAAAGTAGTGAAGCTCAGATCACCTCAATTCTGTTTCATAACAATGAGTTCACTGTACTCAATCTGGTGACCTCCATGGTCACCAGATCTCAATCCATCAGAGCACCTTTAGGATGAGATTCCTGTCATGGATGTTATACCAGAACCTCTGAGTAATGTTTCTAGCACCTGTCTGAAGCAGTGCTGAACACAACAGGCGATCCAACCTAAAACTAGCAAGATGAAACTAATGAAGTGGCCAGTGAGTCTAATTGGTCATTCATTTGCTATGTAATATCAAATCTTAACAAAGTATGGCATTACAAAATACAAATTTTATTTCTGTAGCAGACTCGAAATCCTTCCAATAATTTAGGAGCTACATGGATGTTCTCCTCCATGCTGACACAAGGGGGCAGCATTGAGCCATCTGCAGCATCCCAGAGACCGACTGTCCTGTATGAGACGGTTTTCTGCTTTAACATGAACCATGCACAGATAAGCTGAGTCTACCTGTCTTGAAGAAAGAAAGGTGCTGACATCAGCATTTAAATAACTAATTATAATAAACAGCGCATTTAAAAGTACACTGTTCAAAAAAATATAAAGGGAACACAAAAATAAGATATCCCAGATCCAAATGAATGAAATATTCTTATTGAATACTTTGTTCTTTACATAGTTGAATGTGCTGACAACAAAAATTAACAGAAATCAAATTTAGCAACCCATGGAAGTCTGGATTTTGAGTCACACTCAAAATTAAAGTGGAAAAAAGCACTACAGGCTGATCCAACTTTGATGTAATGTCCTTAAACAAGTCAAAATGAGGCTCAGTAGTGTGTGTGGCCTCCACGTGCCTGTATGACGTCCCTACAGCACCTGAGGGTCTTGCAGGCAGCAGAACGTTCTTCGCGGCATCTGCAGACTGTCACATGTGCTCAGTGTGAACCTGCTTTCATCTGTGAAGAGCACAGGGCACCAGTGCCAAAGTTGCCAATCTTGGTGTTCTCTGGCAAATACCAAACGTCCTGCACGGTGTTGGGCTGTAAACACAACCCCCACCTGTGGACGTTGGACCCTCAGGCCACCCTCACAGAGTCGGTTTCTGACCGTTTAAGCAGACACATGCACGTTTGTGGCCTGCTGGAGGTCATTTTGCAGGGCTCTGACAGTGCTCCTCCTGTTCCTCCTTGCACAAAGGCGTAGGTAACAGTCCTGCTGCTGGGTTGTTGCCCTCCTATGGCCTCCTCCAAGGCTCCTGATGTACTGGCCTGTCTCCTGATAGCGCCTCCATACTCTGGACACTACACTGACAGACACAGCAAACCTTTTTGCCACAGCTCACATTGATGTGCCATCCAGGATGAGCTGCACTACCTCAGCCTTTTGTGTGGGTTGTAGACTCCGTCTCATGCTACCACTAGAGCAAAATCACCACCAGCATTCAAAAGTGACCAAAACATTAGCCAGAAAGCAAAGGTACTGAGAAGTGGTCTGTGGTCACCACCTGCAGAATCACTCCTTTATTGAGGAAGTCTTGATACTTGCCTATAATTTCCACCTGATGTCTATTCCATTTGCACAACAGCATGTGAAGTTGATTGTCAATCAGTACAGCTTCCTAAGTGGACAGTTTGATTTCACGGAAGTGGGATTTTTTTGAGCAATGTATATAAAAAACACTGTCTTCTGCTGACACATTTGTTTAAGGAATTAATAGTGTAAACAAAAACATTATATACAATACATACATTGCTTTGTATGTATGCTCGGTGTCAGAACCCAAAAGAGTCACATAAATCTGTGGTACAGTGGCTAAGAATCTATCCAAGCATGTAATGCAAGTTTTTCCTGTATTTATTCACCTTCTACATTTATTTATTTGGCAGCTAGCTATGACTAAATTTTAAGATTTAAGTACTAGTGCTGTGAACTATATATGACAGATCTCTATATCTACAAGATCTGTCAACAGTCTTCGTAACCTTTACTACGTAACTGGGAATTCATCACTGTCGACGGTTTACCCATTAAAGTAACCCTTTTGTTCATTCATAAATGTGCTGACTCAGTTGACGAATTCACAGTTTCTTCCTTTTCATCATCTTCTTCTTCCTTTTTCTTACCACTTGATTGTTGTAATGAGCACACACACAGAGATTTATTGTCCATAACACTGTAAGACACAATAAAATACAGTTTGGAAAAACAGGCGACTTGTTTCAACACGGGACTTTTTGGCCGCGTCAGAAGCGTTTCTTTAATTAGTCAGCATCTCAGGAACTCTGTGTGATGAAACCACAGTGGGCATGGCTGCGGGCACGCACAGGGTGCCATTGTTATTGTGGTGCAAGCAGGTGTGTGTGTGATTTCCAGCATCAGCAGTTACAGGCATGAAGGAAAACTTCTCATTACCTTTTAATCCGCAACTTTACAATAAAAAAAAGATTATCTTGCATTGCTACACTTATGTAATTATGTGTATTTGTCCATCCTCTTCCACTTATCCTGTTCAGGGCCGCAGAGGGGCTGGAGCCAATCCCAGCTACCACAGGGCGAGAGGCAGGGTACACCCTGGACAGATCATCAGTCAGGGCTAACACATAGAGACAAACATTTTGCAGTGATAGAGTGAATTCTGCTTTAGTTACGCCTGAAAGTAACTCAAATCTGTCTCCCAGGAGACGAAGTTTGAGAGATTTCGGAAAGTATTTTTAAAGCCTTTAACCCACGCATGTCTCTGGACTGTGGGAAGAAACCATCTAACCTTCCAGCAGCCACTTTCCAGAAAGGAAAAACTATAGAACATTCCCACAATGAATATCTTTTGTGTAAATGGTTTTTAAAAACTCTGGCGGTACAACTTGTTTTACAATTATGAAGCCCTCCAGTGATTTTTTTACACTTTTATCTTTGTTTACAAGTGTTGGGAAATTCAGAGGAAATTGTTTAAAGCTAGAGCAGTGGTTCTTAACCTTGTTGGAGATACCGAACCCCACCAGTTACATATGTGCATTCACTGAACCCTCTTTAGTGAAAAATAAAATATGATCTTTTTCAAATTCAAGACATAGATATGTTTTTTTTTTTACTGGTGCACAAAATGAGCCGTGCATGTCACGGCGAAGGCTCTGCCGAACCCCTGTGTGAAGTAATGCCACCCAGACTTAAGACTACACATTTGAAATGCTAAAAAACAAAATCTGGGGTTATGGAGCTGAGGGTGGAGACCTACATATGTGAAGAGGACAGCTGCATCATGGGTAATGAAGATAGGATGACAAATGTTACAAGGATGCCTCCTCTGACAGTTCTCCTGATTGTATTATCTCAAAACCTCAAAAATCTTTAAACCAGCTCATCGCTGGTCCAATGGTCTGGTGGAGCCCTTTTATTGGACAAAAGTTCAGACATGAGTCATCAGATGTTTAAAGTTCTTAAACTGCACCACTGCATTTCTCTACAGCATGGAGATACTGACATTTTATTGCAGTTCTCCTGCAGATGTTCTATAGCAGATCTAGTTGTTTCTGCAGGCCTCACTCTGAAATGCTGCTTTTATGATAATAAACCCCTTAAGACCCCTTAAGGTATATGATTCAAGAAGAATTTTTATGCTGATGATATTCAAATCTATTTTTGTCTGACTGACGATACCCCATCTTCACTACGCTGCTTTCTTGATTGTATGAGGGAGGTCAAAGGCTGGTTATCGAGTGACTCCCTTTTTCGAAATGAAAAGAAAATGGAAATTATTGTCTTTGATAGCCACATCCCTCGGGGGCAATTAGCCGATATATTTGGGCCCTTTGCTACCTCCCTCTATGATACAGTATGTAACTTAGGTGTTCTTTTGGACTGCTCCTTTAAACTTGATAAACAAGTGTCCTCTGTAGTACAGTCTAGCTTTTACCTACTATGACAAATCTCTAAAGCTAAGCATTACATACCGCAAATGGATCTTGAAAAACTTAAACATGTATTTGTTACTTCAAGATTAGACTACTGCAACTCCCTTTACCTGGGCCTCCAATCTGCCCTTCTTCATAAACTACAACTTGTCCAAAATGCAGTGTCACACCTTTTAACTGGTACTAGAAGGTTCGATTCTATTATCCCGATCCTTGCTGCCCTACACTGGCTGCCCATCAAATATCAGGTGGTTTTTAAGATTTTATTGCTTCCATTCAAAATCGTAAATAATATTGCGCCGTGTTATTTAACTGAACTCCTCAGCCTGTATACTCCTAGGAGAGCACTTCGATCATCGAGTCAAATGCTCTTGGTGCCACCTAGGTCCCGGCTGTAAACCAGAGGTGATCGTGCCTTTGCCATTGCTGCACCTAACCTCTGCTGATATTCGCGCGTCGGAATCTATTCAAACTTTTAAAACACGACTGAAAACTTATTTATTTGATCGTGCATTTTAGATTAGTTAGTGATTTATCGGATGTACGCTGACTACTTTTATTGCATATGTCATTTTAACCTATTGTGTTACTGGGTTTTTCCAGTTGATATTTCTGTGTTGATTTTACCTAATTTTTACACTAGGTGTGAAATATTTCTTTTAACATAGTACTCACGCGTTAATTAGTGCTTAGTTTTGTCTGGAAATGTATTTGTACTCTACTATCGTACCCATATGTAATTAATTTTATTTCATATTTTACTATTGAGAAGCACTTTGGTGCACCTCTGGTATTGATTGATTGATTGATTGACCTGCACCTGGTACAGAGACAACAGAGAAACATAGATATCTGCTGTGTTTCACATCCATCCATCTTCTGCTTTATCCATCTGAGCATGTGCTGAAGCCTCCCCTAGCTGCTGTGGACCGAGACAGGTCACCAGTCTCTCTCAGGGTAACACAGACTGAGAGACAACTAACCACCTGTGATTCTCTCTGTTCTCTACAATCTTCATACGTGTCAACGTGAAACAAGCCTGTATCGCCTTTGGAAAAACATTTCTGGAAACCTACCTGCCATCAGTTTTCCCTTCCCCAGCCTGAGACCACCTCACATTGAATTCTAAAGAAACCCTTCCACATATTCTCTAAATATGAAAAGAAAATCCCTGAACTCAGTCTTTCTTAGTGCATCAATTCTAGTAGAGATCATAAAATATATAGTTTCTCATATTTCTTAACCAAAACACAAAGAGTGAAAGAGAAAAATACTGCCGACTAACAATGCTTCCACTCAGTCTGTACCTATACCTGTGGTATAAATTTCAAAATCCTACGTCGCCATGTTCTCAAGTTATGGCATGCACAAGATTTTCAGAAAAATTCGAGCTTGTTCAGCATTTTGGTAGAAGAACCAATTGTATCAATTTAAAGCTCTTGTGTTGCCTCGTTCTCGAGGGACCCAGCAGGGTGATGTCATTACCCCATCAGCGTTTTACGGTTGAGGGGTTAAAAAATTGGTATATGATTCAAGAAGAATGTTGGCTTATATTTGTGTAAAGCTCAAAGCCTGAGAGGATTTATGAAAGCCAACGTGTGTCTCTAGAGGTCTGCACTCTTGTGAGCTCCATCACGATAGTGCTCGGCTACACTCATCTGCTTTGAAATTGCACAATTGGATTTCGTGGCTGATGAGTCACAGACACTCACTGAATCAGTGAACTTCATGAACACTAATAATTCCCCCCCAAAAAATGACTGATGATTCACCAGTTAGTGATGTCGGGAATCTCCTGTATCTGAGACAGACAGACAAAAAAACATCTACAGTAAATTAAACAAACCAGCAGTAAAGCCTGTGTTTTAAGACTCTTTGAGTTTTGACAATAAAACGAGTTGATGAGTTGAGGTGAAATACACCCCAATATCACCTCATTGCACCCAAATAAAATTTCAGGGTTCAGTTGTAACAAGTCCCTGCATTTGTGTAATTTAGATTGATAGCAGCAGGAAAAGTAGGCACATGTCTGGTGCACAATATCAAAGCAGCACAGTTTGACCCAAAATCAAAGCTGAGATTTGCATTTTGCAGTGCGTGTCAGTACCTGCAGAGCGTCTCTGCATAGCAGCGATTGCGTGCCGTTGCTACATGTCTATATCGAGCAGGATACGAGTCTGTGGATTTTTGAAACAAGAAGCTAGATTAATGTATGATTACGTGACCAGACTGTTGGTTGAGTCAACGTCTTGCCAAAAAGAAATGTAGATGGTACAGTTTCAGGCAAACTCATTCATGTGCTACATACTGATAATATCAGACAAGAATACAAAATTTTAAAAAACGAAAGATTTCTTTATGGTCCATCTGAGTTTTAATTTATTCTTGTTTTACTGTCCTGCTGTTGTTGAGGTGGACATATTGGAAAAGGATGTAGACTATGGAGCTGCCAGGTAGGAAGATGTTCATGGACGTATATGCAGAGGGTTGATGTGACAGAAGTGGATTCTTGGGAGAGGATGAGATGGAGGAAGATGATCTGGCCTAATGGGAGCAGCTGAAAGAAAAAGTTGGTCAAGGTTTTGAGTTCCTGCTTTAGGTTTATGGTTGTTCTAGTGATATGTTTCAGTTTTTATGATATTACTTTATTAGTCTCCACAGTTTGAGTTCCTTCTGTTTTATCTAAGTGTCAGTGACTTCCATCACTTCTGTGATGTTGCTTAGTGTTACCCTTCGAGTCATATGTTCTGCTGTCTTGTCTTTAGGTTATTTCCTCTCTTACTTTAAAGGTTATCTTTCTTTTATTTCTCATTTTACTTTCTGTTTTTTTCCTTCTTTATGATTCTCACTGTTATAGCCCCATCGTCTTCATGTTCAGGTTTTCTGTATATTGCATCGTGTTGTTTAAAGTGGCTCTTCAATGTCTCATAAATTTCCCATGTAAAGTAAATTGGACTATAGCCCAGTATTTAACTTGTGTTTTATTGTAAAATATTGGCAACTTCTCTGCAGGTTTCACACTTTTCAAAGCCACCCACTGAGCCCTGTGATGGAAAGGTTGAAAGTAACATCATTTAAGTAGCTCTGATTGTAGAAGCTCATCCGGTTCTCGATCCATCACAGTTCACTGGTTGCTCTGATCTGTGAAAGACAAAAAGAAAGTGATATGTTCTTGTCTTTGGATGGCTGTATTGCACAAACTTATCAAGTCACAGAAGCTCGTAAACAGTCATATCAAAAATAAATGACTCTTGTTCACCACCAATGAAAGCTTGGGTTAGTGTTAGTAGGAACTACGGCTATTGGAAGCATGAAAATATGTGAAAGCATCAGCAAGTCATAGCACTGAACATCATATACAGTCTTATTGATATACTGGCGACAGAAGGGCCCCAATCATGTATTCCTAATATGGGAGAGAGCCAATAGGACCACTTGATTATCATCATCAAATAGGATAAAAGTGCAGTGCAACATGTTCAGCTTGTCACATCATTGGCTGTTTCATGAAGTTCATTATCATTTTGTGCTGCTACATTTATCAACTTTGAGAATCTTCGGGTAACGACGTTGCTGAATGAATATTATTACTGAATCGAATTGTTCTGTTGATCAGGAGTAAGAATTTGGTGACACTGTGAGCTTTGATGCTGTGAAATGGAAAAATATCCACAAAAATGATGAACATGATGTTGACCTTGAGCATAAAGTGAGGGTGAGGTCTGTTAGGTCAGGGGTCTCAAACTCCAGTCCTCGAGGGCCGGTGTCCTGAAACTTTTAAATATGTCCCTGTTGCAACACACCTGAATACAATTAGCAGGTCATTAGCAAGACTCTTTAGAACTTGACTGCATGCTGAGGTGGCAATTCAGCCATTTGATTCATGTTACAGCAGCTCATGAGTGAATGAACAAGGTGCAATAAAAGTACTTTTAGAAGCACATTTTTCCAAAGAGTTACATTTACTTAAATTTACTGGAGTAGGGTTAGGGGTTGCCACCTAAGCATGCAGTCAAGTTCTATAGACTCTTCCTAATGCCTACTAATTTTATTCAGGTGTGCTGCAACAGGGACACATGGAAAAGTTGCAGGACACCGGCCCTCGAGGACTGGAGTTTGGTGATCACTAATGTCCAACCAATCCTCTAGGTGGAGTAGTGATTCTTGTGAATTGTGTAGGATGCCTTGCAGTGACACGAGCTAATTGGTTCTTCAACCTGATGAAATAAAAACTTGAGTACAGCTATAGAAGTACAGCTATCTATGGTGTCATGGTCCTGGGTCATTTGACGCAGTGTTTTGTGTTCTTGCATTTTCATGTCATTTTGTATTATGGTTTATGGTTAAGTTCATTTAGTCTTGAGTTTATTCCTATGCCTGGGCTGTTCTGTTTAGCCCCATGATTATTAGTCCCTCGTGTCTTTGCCCTGTGTGTCGCTCTCTGCCTGTCTGTGTTTATATATGTGCTGTGACTTCTTGTGTCTTGTTCTCCTCCTTTTGTTTTCGTCTATGTTTCCCCGTGCCTGTCAATTTTATCCATCTTTCCCCCGTCCGTCATGTCTCTCTTGTCTCCTCTCTTTCCCTTATGTTCCCTCGCTCCCTCTGATCTGCCTCTCCTCCACTCTTGTGTCATGTTCCTCAGTTTCCTGTTTTATTGTGAAGGTCTCGTGTTTCCATGTTCGGGAGGTCTATTTGTGCTGTTCCTGTGGTGTCATGTTAGTTCGTGTCAGCTGTGTTCTCCGTGTGTTCTCACTTTCCTCGTTATCCTTCTGTGTAATTATGTCAGCATCTCCCTCATGGCTGTGTAATTCTCCCCGTGTTTCTCCACATCTTCAGATTCTTAGGTTTCCCTATTTAGTTTTGCACCGCCTTTTTGTTCAGCAAATGAAGTTCTTTGAGCCAAGTCCAGTCTGTGAGTCTGCATTTGGGTCCTCTCCTGTCTGCACTACATGCTGTTTATGACATATGGTTGTAAATTAAAGTTAAGTAAATCCACAAAGTGAGGTGAGCTGAAGTAAAAGGAGGTGAGATTAGATGACGTAAAGCTACAAAGTAAAAAACAGAACAATATTTTGAAAACTATCATTATATTTTACTTATCAATATTCAGAAAAAGAAATGAACCTTAAATTGGTGAAGAACAGAAGAAATTTACTCTCTTGCTTAAATTGTTAAAATTTCATGTGAAAAAATAATGAGTAAATGAAATGAAGGAAATTGTTGACTTAAGTAAGAATTAATAGGAAAGTGAATACACCAAAAAGTACTTGATTGCAACAGAAGTTTGGCAGATGCTTCCGACAAAAAAAAAAAAAAAAAAAACTTTAACGTCACACATTGGACAAAAATAACAAACTGTGATGTTTATCTCTTTTATTTACCGACTCATAAAACCCCTGACGTCTGTTCTTCTGTCATGCTTTAATTCTCTCGTCCAGCCAGGAGCCACTTCCTATTGTGGTTCTCTACACCTTGATTAAAAATCATACCATATTTTATGAAGATTAACTTTAATCGCTGTACATGCTGACTTTTTGAAAACCTGCGTGCTGCTTTTTTTTTTTTTTTTTTCAAAAAAACTCATCTGCCCTGCTTTGCTGAGTAATCCTTCCTCATATTTTTTCAATAACATTATTTCACTGTTTGTTTTACTCCTTCCAAATCTTTCCATGAGGTTTAAGGATTTTTAAAAAAAAATGTTCCCCTTGGCATGCAACTAAAGAAAAGAGCCTGAAAAATACCCCTCTGTGTAATCTGAAGAGGAGTTTTGACATCTTTGACACGTCAAAGTCTGGTTTTGCTGTAGTTCTTTACGTCTCTGAGTGAAGCAGGAAGCCGGGATGAGTAATGTGTAAATGGATGAGACGTAAATGATCTTATTAAGAACTCACTATCTTGTGTGCATAATGTTTGGAAAGGCAAATATAAATACACTCAGAATGTGTTCAGTGCAAGATAAATGGTATATTTCCAAAGAAAGAAAGTTTTTTTGGTAAATATTGCATGCAGGAAACACGATAAGAAAAAGTGTCACGCAAAGAGATAAAGTTGGAGGTGGTGAGTGGTTGAATGTGAAAGAACTTAAGTGTTGCTCACAAAAGATTCATAGAATATTAGAAGGTAACAGAATGATCTGACACTTTCCATTCATTGCTGAAAGAACTGTCATCACTGCAGTAGTACATCTGTAAATCCTCCACATATTTCAACACCAGTGAGCATTTACTTTCCATTTACTTCCTTATTTTGAGCTACCAAAGGGTAGTGAAATTAAGTTGTCATATCTAATACTAGTCTCACATCCTGAAATATTCCAAAGCAGCCGTAATACCTAACCTCGTGTTTTAGAGTTCACCTAAGGACCTTTTTGTCAGGAAAATAAATTTGATGCATGTCAGCAGCCACTTATGGTTTAAATGCATGAAACGAGGAAGGATGTCAGTGACATTTTGTGGTCAGTCAGTCTTGAGTTTATAGGACTTTTTTACTATGCAGACTGAGCTGGGGTGGGGAGGTGGGGGCTTCTAGCCTAATCTGGGACCTGCAGTGTGGCCTCCGACTGTGACCAGCTCCAGGTGTGGGGTTCCTGTTCAGACATGCTGGAACATGTTCTAACAAGTCTGAGCAGTTTGGACATCTGAGGCAGGATTGTTTGTCCTTCATTTCTGCATTTCTGGCATCTGACAGGAAATAAATACTCTGACCGGCCAGCAGCGGATGGAATCTGTCAAAAAGTAGTAGGTAAGCAAAGTTATAAAATCCAGAAAGAGATGTGAGAACTATACTTAATCACTCTGGTGTCATAGTAGCTACTGTTTAAATACTTAAACTTGTTTATTTTTATTCCCTTTTTTTTTACAAATGTATTTACAGCCACAGGTAGTAAATGATGAAGTAAAAATACTTTGTACCGGCTCTTAAGTAGAATTTTCTTGTTCCAGTTTGTACCATTAACACTTTAAAACCTGAACCATGAAATAACTGCCAGAAATCTTTAATTTTTCGATAATGGAGTGTTTTAATCTGCATGTATGAGTTTTAATTTGTATCACATTTGCTAAAATAAGCCATATTTTTGCAATTTAGTCATTAAAAATTTGTCATGCAATTTATATCATTTTTTGAGGGTTAAAAAAAGTCACGCTCATGATGTAAAGTCTCAAAAACTCACAAAAATAAATGCATCAAATATGACACGCTTGGCTTTAAAGGGTTAAATGAACTATGAAAAATGGAATATGGAAACTTAATTGGTTTGTCTGTTAGCATACCTTCATGCTGAGTCCCTGCAAGCGAGTAAAAATGATTTAAGGAGCAAACACACATGCACTGCAACCTTGAAATTGTCTAGACATCACCCCACAAAGGTGCACGTTAGAACATAAATCAGTGATGGAGTCAGCTCAGACATTAAGTGGTCATTAGCCTGCCAGCTCCCTAATACAAGGGCCTGAGTTCAGAGCATCTCATACCTCAACCAGACAAACAGACCATATTAACGTCTCCAGTAATCCTCCAAAGAGGATTAGTTATATGTGCTATATACACTAAAGTCTAAGCGAGGCCTGAAAAATAAAATAAATGAATAAATAAAGTCCAAATAGCTAAAACTGCACTACCATCATCACACCATATCTTTGAAAACACTGCAGTCATTTCACACTACTAAGAAGTATAACCACACTTTACCCACGATACACTTTGAAAGGGAAATGCTGCAAACAAAAAACAATTTAGAAACATACAACACAGACCCAGATGTTTTCATCTAATAGCCGTACAGGGATGGGTGGACAAATTAAAACAAAGGACAGCAGGATTCGATCAGATCCCTGCAAAGCATAAACAAAACTCTCAACTGAAAAACTAAACATTTACAACAACTCACAAAAAGGATCAGATGCAGTAAACATAACTGAAAACAGTTGTTAATCTAAAACTGCAGCACTGATAAGTTTCCCACGCGTACTAGATCTAGGTCTCGACAACTCCCGCCCTCATAAAACAAGTGTTCACACTGAAATGCTCAGAGACAAATATTAAAATAGAAAAAAAAAAAACTGCATCTGTGAACACTTCACTTCTGAAACAGAAGTCATCAAAAATCCTGGCACCAACCTCCACACCCAGTTCCCTTTCAGACCCCCATGGGTAAAATCAAATGGCATGCATGAACACAAAAGTGACACAGCAAAGCCCAAGGGGACTTTAAAGCAATCAACAGTGATTCTTTTTTACATGTTAACATTCAGGGCTGCTGGGCTGGGGTCAGCGCTCACTCAGCTTTAACATCACTCTGGGTCTTGGCGAGCCTTGTGTTAACATGTCTGTGCAGATGTTTTACAAAGCTTGTGTTAGAAGCATAATGTAGGTGCTTCTGTGACCTCAATGCAGTTTGTGCTTTAATGGTTGCACTCGTGTCTTTTCATGCAATAACAATGTAATGTAATGCCCATATGTCCAATCCTCAAAATCTGTCAGTAGCTCCACCATTTTCCTCTTCTTCTTTATTTTACATTCTATTCTATTCTTGTTCAGATAAGTGAAGAACCTCTGTAACGTAACTAACAACAATTGCAATTGTAATGCTATTACTTAATTTAGTTCAGTAATATATTGTATTAATGCGTTACTGACAATTATAATGCGATTACACTAACACGTTACTTTGGAGTACGTTACACTAAACACAGATCTCCACCTGTTGCTTTTGCATGCTCTTTATGGCACTTGATTCAATGTGTGGATGTAGCATAAAATGTATATAAAGATGGATATAGCCACTATGACATCACCTCTTGTTTTCTGGAGTTATTACCTCTTGTGTGGTGTTCAGGTTCCATTTATCATTAAGTAACTTCACCCCCCACCCTCCACCCCCCAACACACAGATTTACATTTACATTACACATGTAGTGTTCAAGTCTAAGGGGAATAGAAGAAGAGGGGAGAGAGAAGACTTCGAGGAATTTTCCAGAACTGAGGCTTTTTGTCTTAATTAAATTGGACACTGGATATAGTAGACGGGAAGGCAGGGAGACAGTGAGGGGGATGACACACAGGAAAGGGTTTGCAAAACCAGGCCCTGCAGGGAGGTCTCTAACCTTCAGTACATGGGCTGCCTGCTCAGCCAGGTGAGCTATAGCGTCACCATTAATGTAGAGTCTGACAGTGAGGCAAAGATGAGTCAGCTCCTAAACAAGCACGTCAGCCCTCAGAAGAAGACATATGGATGTGAAGATATGATGTCCCGCACAAGAATATCCACGCATTGTGCTGGGCCTGGCTTCACCATGTTGAATGCCATGCAGGTGCCTCATTCCTGACAATAACAGTGTCAGGGGGTTTCGTATAATAACAGTTACACAGGCTAGAGGTTGAATCACTAGATATTAAACAAGGAGCACAAGTTTAAAGTTTTGATTGCTTTTATATTATGGGACTGTTGTATAGTTTTAAAATATAATCTGGTTTCATTTATAAAGCATTGAAAATATGATTTTGCATTAGAGAATTTGGATTTATGTCTATAAAATGTAGCCAGTAAGATTAATAATCAAATACAATTAGTTTTTCCTATTTGTAGAGTAATCAAAAAAGCCAAACAATATTTTTTCCTTAACAAAGAGAAAACTCTGAATAGATTAAACAAACAAACAAACAAACAAACAAACAAACAAACAAACAAACAAACAAACAAACAAACAATCAATAAAAGCACAAAAGTCTTGCCAGAAATATTAGAGCATAAGCAGGACCAAAATAAGTGAGATGTATCTTCATTCTCACAGTTACAAAATGAACCGTTAACATCAATGTCTTTTTCTTTTTTTTAATATCATACAAGAAACGTTCTGGTCAGGTAAAAACAATGAATTATTTCAAAAAGATATTTCCTTTACTTTGGTGCTTAACAGAAAATTCAATGGTAAGGTCCAAATTTTCTTCCGTTCCAGGTCCCGGTATAAGTTATTCCAGTAAGCAACAGCTGTTGGGACACAAGTCCTGTCTTTCTGAAACAGAATTCGTATGTCACCGTTGTTTTTCTTCTTTATAGTGGAAACCGATCTGTCCAACAGGTAACAGCAGGATCCAGTGGTAGACGGGTCAGATCATTAACAACAGGATTTCTGTACAGTGTTAAAACACCAGTAGGAATAGCATCAAACACTGTTGCATATTCTTTTGGTGGAACAGGGAAACAAAAAAAATTGCCACTTTTTCTAACATGCCTGGTTAAGAAATGACGCAAAAATTGCCCTTTAATAAGTCAGAACGCAGTAAAAAAAAAAAAAAAATTATTTAAACATGTTAGTGTGTTTTACACATTTCTTCTTTTTCTTTAGATATTTCTGAAATTCACATTAATGTTTCAGTATTTGTTTTCCTTTTTTCATTTGGTGGTGTTTGTCTTGTGTATTTACAGATGTTGCAGTGGACATAACAAAAATGAGCAGTGGCTACATCTAAAGAGTCGCTCTTGAATTTTCTAGTTCTAGCAAGACTGATCTGTTTTTGTGTAGGGCTAGTGACATCATCAAGAAAACAGCAGGGGTGTCACAAACAGCTGTGTGCAGGCAGGAAAAGGACCCAAACGCAAACTCACGGAGACCAAAACGTGAACTCAAATTACACTGCTGTATTGCAGGCGTGGAGGTGATACAAATAGAAATAAACTAAACTGGGATAACCTAAGACTCTAAACTCACGGGGAAACACAGGGAGAGTCACACAGTTATGAGGGAGGATGTGACAAAGGACAGAGGGAGACGCTGACCTAAATACACAGAAGATAACAAGGAAGTGAGAACACAGGAGGAACACAGCTGACACGAATAACCATAACGACACAGGGGAAGCAAGCCTGAACAGAACAAACATGGAAAAACGGGACCTTCATAATAAAACAGGAAACAGAGGAACATGATGCAGGAGTGGAGGAGAGGGAGCGAGGGAACACTAGGGAGGGAGAGGAGACATGACGGGCTGGGGAAACATATGGGAATAAACCACAAGGAGGGGAAACGAGGCGCAAGAACTCGCACAACTGTACAAACACAGACACACAGAGGGAGACACAGAGGCCAAAGACACGGGAAATCTAAATAGTCGAAGAATCTCAATAGAGTAAGTAAAGACTATTAATAAACCAGGGCATAACCCCTTATACAGAAAACACAAAACGCTGGGCGAAAAGGGCCCAGAACCATGACAAGAGGGTCTTTAAACCTTAAACCTTTTCTGATGTTCTGCTGGGGAAAAAAGTGATATTAAAATTCTTCTCTCATTTCCTTAGGATGTCTATTCCTATTCCTATTATTACTATCATTATTATAATGACAAGCTTCAGATGCATCCAAGTCTCTTCTTGTCGTCAAGCTCAGCGAATGTGTTAACTTTATCTTTGAGCACAAACGTGTTCAGTGACATCGCCCACTGACAAATACACCCAGGTCTTTCTTCAAATGACTGACTTAACATTAGCAACTGTTAGCTCAACGGGGACATGACAGTCCCATTCTGTACTGACAGAAGATGGAGCTAAACATGTTTTTAAAACTTTAAGCACTTATTTCTTTAGTCCAGCTTCACAGACAGTGCTACATCTAGGGCTGTGCAATATGACCAAAATCTCATATCCTGATTTAAGACATTTCTCATCCTGATAACAATATATATCACAAAATAGTGCTTTTTCTGTAAATTCTGTCAATCTTGGGCATTATCTGATTTTTAACTTTTAATCCTAGGTGCCATCAACGACTGGTAACTGAGGATAAGGACCCAAAAGCACAAGACAGAGTTGTGTTTTTGGCTCAGTTTATAGTCATTACTGAGGTAGGAAGTTTGGTACACAGGAAATCAGGGAGGAAGTCCAAAAACAATCAGATTAGTCGGCTGAGGCAAACTAGGAAACGGAGTGGTGCTGAGTTTTAGACTCACATTGATCTGTTCAGTTTCTAATAAAGTCCAAAAAAGTAAACATCAGTAGTGATGAAAACCTTTGTTTCCTTTTTACATTTTGAATATAAACATGTGTTTTTCCACCATTATCTTGGTTGTGACTATTTTTTTTCTTTTTTATTTAATTATTTGTTTATTCACCAAAAGTACTTGTTTTTTGTAAATTTGCTCTAATACATGTAAATACCAAATGTTAAATATATATATGATCTGTATGGCTTAGAATAAAGTAAACTTCTGTAAGTATTTTTTTTCCTGAATATCTGTGGCTGAATTCATTTGAAAGCCAAAAAAATGTAGCGGGTCTACCACACCCACAAACACTGGCTTAGTTACAAAAACATGAACACCACACAAGGGTTAATTAGTTCTTTCTTTGGGAAGTGACCATATTTGGATGTGCTAGTTCACTGCTCAGCTATTGGGTAGCGCTGACAGGCTGGATGAAAAGCTGCGTCAGAAACTGGATGGATGCTTTTCAAAGAGAGATACCTCAAATAGTGCAACACAATGGTAAAATACTAGAATTTGACTCAGCAAATTTGCATGGTCTGTACCATACAGCAGGCTCTATTATTTATCAGATAATACTATTAAAATGCTTCAAAAAGTAACAACAGTGGAATCTAAGTATCTGTCAGTCAAAGTTGCTACATCCCTAAATTCAAGTTTTAGCGAAATCTGCACAGGGACGATATAAACAGTTAAAAATATGAAAGAAAATACAGCATAATGCTGAAACCTTAAAGGTGAAAAGGTCAAGAATAAACTCGCGTTAGCGTAACAGTCATGTTTACACACCACATACAAGATTTAGCTACTGAATTGCTTCAAAGGGCTTTCTGTGACACACCAAATAGTGATGTCACTTTGGCCTCATTAGTTTCCTCTGAAATGAAGGGAAAAAGCTGAGACCCACAGACCTTTTGATCTGCACAGTGACACAAGTTGGGGGAATTTACTAGTGTGCAGAATGCTTAATTAGTTGTGAGTGATGTCAGCCAGTCAGCAAAAATAATTCAAATTGTCCACTGAGACACCTGCCGGATGCACTGATTCATTTTTACTGTTCCTGTCCTATTTGAAATGTTGATGCTGAAATGTGCAAAAATGCACCGTAAACTAATTCTAGCTTGCAAACTTTCACTTCTGGTTGGCCCGGATATTTTAGAGAATCTAAGAGAGGAACAAAGCAAATATTTGAAGGCCTGTACTACAGCTTTTTAAGCTAAATTTAAGTCTTCATAGTGGTTCAACTCATGCCTTGCTCATCGGTCTGCCAGGGACTCAAATCCTGCAGTGCCAGATGTGCCCCCCTGCTTAAGCCAGTACATGTCCAGGCCCATCTGAAGTTTGCTAGAGCGGATCCGGATGATCCAGAAGAGGATTGGGAGAATTTCATATGGTCACATGAAACCAAAATAGAAGCACTCTGGACTGAATTCAGAGATCCGAGTTCAAATCTCGGTGGGACCTGATTTGGCAGCTGGATAGTGTAGTGGTGAGACTACACACCTTCAGAGCGGGAGTCACAAGTTTGATTCCCACCCGGTATCCAGGCTAGACCCCTCATGCTAAAAACCAAGCCCTGGAATGGCGCGGCTATGTCTGCAGCCTGTCTGCAGCTCGGACACAAGAATTTCACTACATGTTGTACTCTGTATAATTGTGTATGTGACAAATAAAGGTTGTTTGTTGTTGTTGTTTGGTTTTGGTGAAAACTCTACTTGTTGTGTTTGGAGGAGAAAGAATGCTGAGTTGCATCCAAAAAACACCATACCTACTGTGAAGCATGGGGGTGGAAACATCATGTTTTGGGGCTGTTTTTCTGCAAAGGGACCAGGACAAATGATCCGTGTGAAGGAAAGAATGAATGGGGCCATGTCTCGTGAGATTTTGAGGGAAAACCTTCCATCAGCAAGATATTCGAAGATGAAATGTGGCTGGGTCTTTCAGTATGACAATGATCCCAAACACACCGCCCGGGTAATGAAGGAGTGGCTTCGTAAGAAGCATTTCAAGGTCCTGGAGTGGCCTAGCCAGTCTCCAGATCTCAACCCCATAGAAAATCTTTGGAGTGAAAGTCCGTGTTGCCTAGCGACAGCTTCAAAAAATTACAGGCCTCTCTCATTGTTTTAAGTGGGAGAACTTGCACAATTGGTGGCTGACTAAATTGTACCACTGTATGTTCAGAATTGTAAAAGAGTATAAGAACAGTGTTGATTACTTTCAAACAGAAAAGTATTTTTTACTTTAAGTGAGCATAAAGTCTTTCCAATTCCCTACCTTAAGGAAGAAATTTACTTTTTACTCGATTACTTCATTGGTTTAACTGCTGACTGATCTTCAACAAGTAACATTTTTACTCATTTTAAGACAGCATTTGCTTCAGTCTCTTTCCACATGCATATTACGTACATGAAGTAGTTATCTTTCACAATCTGCTTATCTGTCCCTGATATGAAAAACAGACACACATATAGCATTCAAGAGTGCTTCCAAAATTTAAGGTAGCATGAGAAAGAATGAAACTAACCTGTGTATAAAGGAAAGTTGTGAAAACTTTATAAAACAGAAACCTGATCATAGCGTAGTTGTGTAGTAGAACATGTACATATTTGGGTAAAAATACTGGTGGCAGCCAGTGGAACCCCTCAGCCTCCCAGTAGTGACTTGAGTTATCACATTCACAAGAATATCAAGAATGTACACTGATCAGCTGTTGGTAAAGCCCACTGCTGTTTAGCCACTGTAAAGTAAGCAACTAATCTTAGCTTAATCTTAGTGTTGCATAATTGAGAACAAATCAGTGTGGAAGCGCTGCTTTGATAATGCTCTCATGTTTAAAGCATATTTAGGGCTGAATGTTACAGCTGAAAGTACTTTTATATAGTGACATGTATTTAAATCATAGTTATCAAACCCAGAGTTTGATTATCTAGGCCTTTTAACTGGTAGAAACCCTTTGATGTATACGAGCCCACACAGGCCCCACAGGAGTTTTACCCCTTGGGGCCCCCATGATAGTTTTCTGTGAGCAACTCATGTGCTTAACCATAGAAAACCCAAATAGGGGCCTCAATGAGCACAACTTCTGTGGGCCCTGTGGTGGGCCCTGTGGTGGGCCCAGTGGTTTGCCCTGTCCTGCCCACACAGCCCAACAGTTCATCCACACCTACCTACTGTGGGCCCGCATGAGTATGGTTTACTACAGCTCCCTCCAGCTGGTGCTTGTCTGTGGGTCTTTGTGCGCTCAGTTTTGTCATAAGTGTTTGAAAAGAACTCTCTGTTGAGTTGAGGTCAGGTGACTGATTTGGCCCTGTGGGGCAAAACTTAAAACATGAGTGTCATTGTCAAAAATCCCTTAAGGATTTAACTGTATCATTAGCAGCTGCAGCTGCTTTTGTGTCTGGAGGGTTGAGAGTCGAACACTCAGTCCACTCACAGCTCTTCATTGCTCTCTGTGTGATTACCATGCAGGTCTATCAAGCCACACAAGACTGCAATTGTCTCAGCCACTGCAATCCATCAAAGTGGCAGTTGTGCTGGTAACACGGGCTTTATGATTAAAAAATACCTGATTGTCTGAACCAATAATATTTAAAGGAATTCCCCAGTAAATTAAAGAACATTCAAATAATGCATGTTAAGTTGATCAGTCATGGATTTAAATAAAACATAAGTGCTACTGATGTTTTTCGTAAATAAGCCCACCTAAAAGTTGAGAACCACACAAAATTTACCAAATGTTATGTCACTGTTTATAAGCAACACAACAAATGTGGATGGGGCAGAGACATTATGGCACTTAAACAGATAACCAAAAAATAAATCAAATTCAATATGAACACCTGTCGCCTTAAACAAAAGCATTAATTCCATTGTTTGGCAGGTAGGTTGTTCCCACAGTTCTTTTTGTTTCTCTTAATTATGTGGAGATCAGGATCCTGTGGACCCATAACATCTGTGCTGGCACTGGACACATTTTTCTGTTTATTTTGGAAGTAAAAATACTTCTTTGTCATTCTGGAAAATTGATTTGGGACCAGTCAGACTAAACCTTTTGGCTATTTTTGGCATCAGTTACTAAATGTGTGTGTTGAGACCATAAAAATATTTCTGCGTTAGTGAAATTAATGGCAGATGGGCCACATTCTTTCATTTTATGCTATGAAACACAATAGTGAAAACATGACATACTTCTCTTTTAGTTGGAAAAACTTACAACTACATAACATATGTATGGGGTATGTAAACCCCCCCCCAACCCCCCTTTTCCGAGCAGACCCCAGAATGAGATCAGAGTTGTGCTGGGGTCTCAGACAGAACACCGAACCCAGACAGGCTCAACAAATTCCACAGGAAGCAGTGACACACTTGTTACCTCAATCTCTGCTTTGATGTCACGCTTCATTTGCTGTCTATAGGGATATCTGGCTGTCATCTGTCTGCCAAGCTGAATTCCTGCCTAATGTGATGGTTTAAATTGGTCCTGGTTGAGTCTGAGGGTTCAAAACCAGACCGCAGAGCGTTTGATTCCTAAAAATAGTGAATGCGTGTCAAAGTGTGAATAGGCAAAATGCCAAAATCTGTGCAATATCTGAAAGTTGTTTTGCGGGTGGTGGCTTGCATTGTTTCACGCTTGGATTGTGTTTTTCTTACTGAGCCGAGCATGTTGTTGCAAGTAATAAATTTAATAACATGCCTTCAGCATATTTTTTAAGCTTTGTGTGTGTTTGTATTAGTGTCAGCGGACAAAAGAAAAACCTGGATCTTTGAGTGATGCGCATTGCTGCCTCCCCCAGTCGCCCATTTACTGCTGCATTCTTCACATGCCTTCATTCAGCAGAGGTCACAGAACACGAGAGGAGCGTGAACTAGAGTAAATGATATCCGGAGCGTGGGTGGTTGGGGAAATGATGAAACAAGTAGACCCGACTGTGCGAACCACTATTGAGGATGAGACCACCTCATCCAATCTGCACGCTCGCTTGCTGAAACATGCACTCTCTCCATTACCCCATATGGCTTTGGCTTTGATGATAAAAGACTGAATTAGCGAGTCATCCTGCAACCTTTATGACGTGGTTTCTTCTGTTCTTGCACATCACTTTCTCTAGCACAAAGTTCATTAGTTCAGCATTTCATGAAAAATGCCATCCAATTACTACAGTAATATGTAAATTAGAAATGAGGGGGAAGGATGTAGTTTTCATGCACATACATCAACCTTGTATCCTGGTGGGTGGAGTTTTTAACTATCGAACACATTTCATAAGAAGCAGGAAACTACTGGCTTCTTGGAAACTCTGTAACGTCACTCCTCAGACACAGTGTCCCCTGCCAAAGCAACAGTGACACAAGAACCTGAGTAAGCTGTGAGTTACTGAACAAAACATTCACCTTCCTCCCACCCTGCCATGGTCTAAAAATTCCAATTGTTACTAGTGTTGCCTCAGTGCAAGGTCTTATGTCTGTGTAGGTTTCAAATCATCCAAGTCATGGTAATCTTGAGGGCTTGAAAAAGAAGACAAGCGGACTACTTTAGGTTTGTGAAGATGTGTCGCCTCTCTCGTCCAAGAAGCTCCTTTAGTTCTAAAAGAACTTGCGTAGAGTTCCAGGCAATAAAACCCTAGTGGGGTTGTTTCCTTTGGAGGTGGTCGTGAGGGTCGTTAACTCACCAAAGGTATGGGTTATTATCGTCACTGGGGTTAATGGGTGAAACCTTGCTGAGATATTGCCCTACCCCACCATCGCTGAGCTATTAAGATGTGATGGTTGGTGTCGAAAGCCACCATCTCTATTGAGCGATTATCACTCTAGTAGTCACCTCTTTTACTCCTCTCTGTCTTCTCTGTCCATAAACAAAATACATCAGTGAGGTTGGTTTCAGATATATACAAACCCACAATAGTGTAACATGGATGAAACCCACATGTCACAGCGTTAAATTATGAGTTAATGTTCTCAGTTTGAACAAATTGCTTCTTTCAAGGTAACTTTTCACCCATCGTAGCTCAAGCCCTCAAATTCCATGCATATTTACTTTTTAAAATGTTAATTATTAAATGTTAATTTAAAAGCAGCGTCAAAGACGTTTTCTAAGTCTAAAAATGCCCCAATGCCATATTCCTTATTTTAAATCACAGTTATTTTATTAACAAACTCTCAGTGCATGTGCTATAGTTCTTTCTGTCTAAAATCACATTGCTGTCAATGTAGCACATTATTTTTTGTGGTGAAGTCATGCAATCTCTTGTGTGCAAAAAGGCCTTTCTGAAGTTTTGTTCTCCTTGTGTCTGTGTGGATTCCCTCTAGATGCGCCGGCTTCTGAAAACTTGCTTGTTTAGTTAATTGGTGATACTTAATTGGCAGCAGGTGTGGATTTTAGTCATCATGCGTTAATCCTGTGATGGACTGGCGATCAAAGTACACCCTACATTTTATGGCAGCTGGGATAGGCAACCCTTTATTGGATAAGCGGTTAAGAAAATGAATGGATGCATATTTAGTTAAAGCAACTGCAGTGACACTTGGCATAGTCAAGTGGGAAAAGGGCAAACATTGTTCTCCTCAATGCAAATTGCGTCAAGAAAAACAGATAAGAAACAGCAGCAAGATCAGTTTACAGATGAGTTACCAGATACAACAGTTAACAGGCAACTTGAGATAGGATCAGTGAGCATGGGCACAGAGGGACACCATTCATAAGTTCAAAACTTTCTGTTACACAGACTGACGTCATGCTCTACCCACAATGCCAAATTATCCACCATTGTGTATGGAGGGTGTCAGGCCTGAGATTGAGACTGAAAGATCAATTCTGTTTCACTGTGTAACACTCTTGGGCCAAAAAGAATCGTCATCTGATGAAAATGTAAATTCCCAAGCCACGAAAAAGAGCCTGAGAAGAGAACACTTGGAGCTTTTTGTAGAAGAGAGTCACGCCCTCTACTTTACTTTACCACAGTTATGCACTGGCACTGAAATGGCAATATTTCACAGTGCAACACAATTGATCTTGCAATCTCAGTGCATGTTTGCTTGCACCTCCAAAAGCAAATAACTCCCTCCAACCACAGCCCATCTCAAATGCCAGAATATGTATCTGAGAAAGAATAGGACAGCTGAGATTAAATTTGCCAACAATCATCAACACAAATACTACAGATTTTGGAGACTAACCACTAAGGTAATGCAGACAGGTGTCAATAAGTTTACCTGACACTGTCCAGTCCAGTTAGTTTTGCAACTGTAGGAAACAGATCAGAAATATTTTAAAGCATGACTTGTCTGTTTGTGAAAGAAGTAGTATAGAGATCTATAAAGACTAGGTAGGGCTGAGGTCCTGTTCAGTGGTCATTCAGGAGAATGTGGTTTGTCTCTAGTGTGAAACTAAAACGAAGCTTAGTTCATTACTCATCCTTACGCTTGTGTAGAGGAGCTGAAGCTGAAGCTTTGCTGGTTGAAGTATGCAGAAAACTTGTGCCACAGCTACATCTTAGAGAGCCTGGTCAACTCCAGACTCAGTCATTGTGAAACAGTTTGCACCAACATTGAAAACACTCCAAAGAAAGAAGGCTGTGAGGAAATACTCTACGCTTTAAATGAAGAGAAATGTGCACACATCATCAATTTGTAAGAAAAGAATAAATCTTTTACATATACATCTTATCAGATGCACACATCCTAATAACTGCTGAATTTGTCAATAAGCAAATGTTAATATCACATTTGTAACTAGAAAGGCACCCAGAGTGCACAGTCTTCTGCCAAGACAATGTGAAAAAAATATTACTGAAGGACAAACAACAAACCAGTGACCAGTATTGGCCATATGGTCCATTTCATCTGTTCCAAGGGAGCTAACATTTGAAGAAAAGCATTTTTATAGTATAAACATTATATAACAACCGATGTAGCCACTGTGTTGTGCTCCTCTGGTTAAGTAAATCAGGTTTTGAACTTTTAAAGCTGAACATTTGATGGTTCTTTAGAATAGCCTAAAAGCTATGTGAACAATATTGTAGGAAATCACAGAAAATAGACAAAAAGATCAATTGTCTGCAAATATTTTGACACTGGTAAAGTCTTGGTTAAAAAAGAGTTCTAAAATTGAAGTTGTGCAGACTTTGAACACCTCAAGTCACCTTCTGCTCAGCACTCTTTTAAGGACCTCATTATACCCACTCAGTGCCTGGTGAATGGTGAATGAACAAAGCTGACATCAAGTTGACGTCACAGCTGTTGTTACAAACTTTCATTTTTGTTTGTGACAGTTTGAAAAGGTTACACTTTGTGTAAAAAACTTAAATGAATGTGATGTGTGATGATGTCACCAGTGGCAACGAAGTGACCAATGTGCCAGGTATGCTGGAGTACTTGAGGATTGCTGAGATATTGTTTTTAGACTTTGCAGAACAATATTTCTACTGTTGTAGAACATGAAATATTAGAGTAACTGAGAGAATCTACTACTAAACACTAGGTTAGGATTATTAGTTGTATGTTTTTTAATGCGTTATATATAGACCACACCCACACCTATGTGGGAATGGAGATCCCACCTCTAGTTCAGCTGACAGCTATTTGGAGTTGAACACTAGAAGTAGTTGGTGTGAGTTTGAGAGCTGTCTCTATAAAGGGACAAGAAAGGAGGATAGGAGGGTGGGGATACAGGAAGCAAGGTAGAACACAGGAGCAGCTGGTTTTAATTGGAGACCTTTAAAGGTGGGTGCAGGGTCTTGACCTTATTGCGTCTTGAGGCAATTGTGATTTGGAGCTATACGAATGACATTTAATTGATTTTAATTCAATTAAAGTGAAAGGCATATGTGGAATAAGACTGGACCAGGAACTGTCACTAGGAACTTGTGTGCTGTGGGAGTCAAAGGACGAAAAAAACCCTACTGTGCAATTAGAGGGTTGCCACCTGATGAAAGCACCTAAGACCTGGAGAAGATTACACTGAAGGTTGCATTTCCAAGATCTGGTGAGAAAACTCACTGGCTACTAAAACAAAGCCTATTAAGGTTGACGAAAACTCAGGAAAACTTAAAAAGATGCAAAATGTGATTGATTGCTTGTTCCTCAGAATGAACACCATTTCCTGTTTGTAACCAGGATGATAACTGTGGTGTCCTTGGGCCCTGGACTCAACGCCAGAATTACGCTCCCGACACACTACTTCTATTGTGAGTGTGGTGGTTTCCTCCTGGTCACAACTGGAACGTACTTCCTTATTGTCCTGAGGCTTTTTTTGCCCACGTCCTAACACTTCCTTGATCAGAGATCACCTGACTGGTCCAAATAGAGATAAAGTCCACATTGGTCTCTGTCCTGTTTATGTCATCCATCTGCTGCAAGTTCTGACCAAGGAGATCCCTTTCCTGTTTCAACCATGGGTTATAACTGTTCATTGGAAGACAATCCTGCAGAAATGCTTTAGATTAAAGACCAATATCTTCAATATAGCAGTGAATCTAAAGCACAGCTTCACATGAACACTCTGGGCTAGTTTTTGAATGCAACAAGAGCTACATACATTATTATCTTCTTGAATGTTAATATGGCAGCTTTATTTGCAAACAGTTGTTTACATCATGTTCCATTTGTGTGAGTCTAGCCAAGATTAATTCTCTTTTACCTCTGTTTTGGTCTCCACCACCTCACAAGAAAAAGCTGCTAATGATCATTATCAGAAAACTTTACATTTTGTGTCATAATCATGTTCCATAATGAAATCATATTTACAAATATTGAGTAGGTGCTTTAATCGGCTTACAAACAAAATGATAAAACTTGAACGTTTCCATCATTACACTACAGAGATGACTTACAGCAGTGGGAACTGACGCGATCCTTTGATACGCAAACTCACAACTCTGCAGAAATTCATTAGTACAGCCTCAGCTCTTAGAAAAAGAGAATCAATTTTTTTTAAACCCAGACAGGAGATTATTAAAGAAATGACAATAAAAGATCATCTTTTTCCAAACTTTTGAAATTCCAGAAAATCAAATACGAAGTAAACAGAAGAAACAGAAGTGAGGTTTCCCCCTTTATGAGTATTAATTTCTATTGTCTGGGAATTGTATTGATTTAACTCCTGGCATGAAGCCACACTCGGTCTTTATCTCCTCGTGTTTTTCACCTTCTTTACATTTATTATTAATGGTCAATGCTGCTGGGATGTGGTCACGCTGTTTGCGCTACTTATATTTCTCCTGCAAGTATCACCATATCCTCTTTTAATTAATATGTTGTTGTACAAATGAAAAGACACCTACACTCGATAAAGAAGGAAAAAGAAGGGAGGATGTCAAGGGCTAAAAATTCTATATAGTGATTTATATCAATTATATTTTGCTTTACAGCCACTTCTATTCCTATAGAGTTTACATTTACTTTCTTAAATCTCTCTCAGTGTTTTGCAAACTGAGTTTTATTTTCTAAACTTAATGTAGTTAAAATAAGAAAGTGAGGTGATGGCATAAGAGTGGAGAGAAAGGGAGAGAGGAGGAAAGGAAAATTGCTCAATCTGGTATTTTCTGCTTTTTTCAATTTATCATTTCCTCCATTTAGAATCACCTCAACAAACAAAGAAATTTGAAGCTTTTTCAGATAAAGGGGGGGTTAGAGGGGGGGGGTTGGCCAGCGTGGGTGTGATGCCTAAATGGCGACGATGGCTGATGACTCAGGTGATGTGTCATACTCTATGCTATAAAAGGGAACTTTTACATTTGTCCACACAAACACAATCACTCACACGTACTGTACACACACTGGACTCGGAGGAAGGTTTGTTTACTACGGCAGGAGCAGAAACATGAAATGTAAGTTGGTCTAAGTTACTTTTTAAAGAAAGAGGGGGAGGTGTGAGTGACTGTGAGTGTGAGAGTGAATGTTTGTGTGAAGAAGGGGGGCTTTACTGCACGTGGTCTCCTACTTTTACTTTTAGCCTAAAGGAAGGGGAGAGGGGGAGGCAATGAATGGATGGAGGAATGATTAAATCCCGGGCAGTCTGTGGCTGAAACTAAACTCAAAGTGATTTTTGAAGTGTTTAAATGTTTAATTTGAACTCTAGAAATCAGCCACTGTTCAGTTTCAGGTTGGGCTGTGATTGGCTGGTGCTGTGTGTCACTGTGCATGTCTTCGTGTTTTAGGGGTTTCCCGGGTTGTTCAAGCTGGTTAAAAAGTAGATCCTTAGATTAAAAACAGGTACCAACAGATAAATGTGATAAGTAAAGTTGTGCTTAAGTACACAAGGACTTTAAGCAAAATGGGCTTAGAGTATTAAAAGTGTTGTAGAAAGTAGCATTTGTTTGGCTAAAATAACAACCTACTCTTTAATGCTGACACATGATTTTACAGGCAGCATTTCACTGTAACTGCTCTGTAATGTAACTGCTCAAGGTGGAAAAGAAACACTGTAAGTAATAACTATATCTCTCAGATAATGAAGTAGTCGCATAAGGTTGTATAAAATGAAACTACTCAGGTAAAGTAGAGGTATTTAAAATAGTACTGCATGAATGTGTTTAGTTACTTTTTACTATTGAAATGTTCAGTGATATAACTGTGCTGTGTAGGATCAAAGTGAAGTAAAATAACTTCACATTATGGTGCTGTTTTAGTGTTTTACAGAGGCAATCATCATGTAAACACAGTGTATGAAAGTCATAAATTGTTGTTGCTTAGCGGAGAGATTTGGCAACACTACACGTGGTCTTCCTAGTTTCTGACAGCGGCAGTAATGAATGGCTGTGCAACTGGCGCACATATTTATGAATGAAAAGGAAGCTGTGGTCACTGGGCAGTGAAGGTGGGCTCTGTGGTTTTCCTTTATAGTCAGCAGAAAAAACAAAAAACGTTTTGACAGTTTTACTGACATGAAAACACCACTTTTCCTTTTGCTTTCGCACAGTCGTCTGGAGGTAATCAGTCACAGTGACAGGAGGAAAAATAACTGAATAAATCAAGTTGCTACTTTAGTTGTGCGGTCATTGCAGGTTTTATAACATTAAAAGCTGGAGTAGTTTTAAAGAACTGAGCCTCTGTTGACTGTATTCTCTTTATCTGTGCTTTGGAAATGATATTTTCCTTGATGCTCATCCAATCAGTTTGGTATTGCATGACACTCTAAGTCAAAAACTACTGGATCATCAACTAACTATGAAAACATGATGACTAGTAACAAAAACAGGAGCCATGAGGCACCCAGTCTGTTTATCCAAAAGTTGTGAAAGCTACGAGTCAGGTCATCAGACAGTGATGTCATCACTGCACATCACCAGCATTTACTGTAATGTAACTTGCAGACTCACTGTAAGGGGCCTGAACCCTGAATCTGCTGTGGAGTGAGTCAGCTCATATATCAGCTTGCCCAAGTGGACAAAAATGGTACTGCAACTCATCCACTCCAATTTTTTTAAAACCTCATTATAAACAGAACATTTCCACATAAAATGAATCATTATTACTGCAGTGGTTTTATCCATTATTGTTCAAAGTTTCTTGGGAGATTTCAAGCTTGGCTATGATTATTTTTTTTATAATGTTGTAGTGATTATGAGTCATTTTAAGGAAAAGGTTTCCCCTTGTTATGCTACATAAATGGATTAGCTGTATGGGGCAGAGCAAAGATGAATTCCAGTGAAGTCTGTATATAACTACATACTGGAGTGATGTCACTCTGTCTCCAGTGAACCTAAGAAAACATCTGAAAACAGGATGCTGCAAGAATTGAAACTGCACAAAGTCAAGCTCTGCAATTTGAAAAAGATTGTTAAATGTATATGTAATAATTGGCTAATTTAATATTATTAAGAATGATTAATTCAATCAATGTTTAATTGATCACTATCACTAATATTTAAGAATCTTTTTCTCCATATACCTGATTGTTATAGCATGAAAATCAGCAATATTTTGACATTTATATGCTTTTGTTCATGTCAGGTTTGGATAGATTTAACAATTTAGTGCTGCAAAAACCTCACAAGTTATGTATATGGTACACAATAAACCAATCAACCACAATGACATGGCACATCCTTTAGGCCAGCAGAGTGGCATTTTCAGCACACTTCCTGTTGCATTTCTCTGTAACAGTAATTTGAAACTGGGCTTGCGTAAATTTCTATAGAACTAGTGCATTTCCCAGGATGCTAGAGCGTGATCCTACCAGCAGGACTCATGCCCTCCTTCTCTTGTTTTTGTTTCTGTTCTTTGGCTTTTCTTGAGTCAAACAACTTCTTTCTTGTAGTTTCAACTCTGTACTTGTAGCTCTGTAAACTTGTACCTCTATAAAGAAGTTTTAGAGAAAATGCTGGCAAACAGACGCTGAAGTTCAAAACTTACACCTCACTGTGTAAGTACAACTTTCACACACTTGTAACTCTACTCCAGGTCTCCACCTCCACTCCCTAAAGGGAAGTATGTGGCTTGTAAACAGTAAACACTTTTTGAGTGTTATAGTGTAAAGCTTAGAGGAGTAAAACAGCACAGTCAGGTTATAATTTTATAGGGTTTGTCACCTTAGTGTGCCACCTTCTAGACTACGTAATCATTTGATTCACTGTTAATATCAAATTATATATTTATCTGAAGTATCCAAAGTGTTTTTTATTTTAGTTTCAGTAGAAAAACGTATAAACACGTTCTTACTGCTGTCCCGCTGCTCCTGAAACAACCTGTTTGAAAGCCAAACCTCACACTTCAGGTATTTCAAAGTTACCATTTTCTTGTTTATTTGATGGTTTTGGAGAAAGATGACAGAGCTCCTCCCGCCACTCGGGCTTTACACTTTATTCACTGGATGGTCTTCAGAGTAAAAGAAGAGCAAATAAGAGGAAATAAGGCGCTCACTGTGTCAGAGAGAAAACACAGGAAACTCCAGTGTTTGTTTGTCTGACTCAGCAAGAAAGAGCACACGAACCCAATCGGAAACGGTGGAAGCGTGTGATTATGTGAGAGCTTGCATGTGTGTGTTGATGTGTCGTGCGTGGTTAAACGAGTGCTGACGAAATGACCTGTTAAACACATTAAAGGTGGCCCATTCACTCTGCTTCTTAAGCAACTTTGTTCTGAGGTGTTATGCTGTCACAGCTGTTTACTCTGCCAAATACATGACTGTACGCAGCACTGCTGGAGGATGTTTTTCTTAGTGTGACAGGAGGGTTTTGCTGATGGCTTTTTCAGTAATTTTCCAATAACTAAATGAAGCATTTTAAGCCCTTTGCTAACTGAAAATTACTTTAACATGAAGCCTGCTGCTGCATGTGTAAAAGCCACAGTTGCACTCATTCAGTGCTTTTGTACTTTTGTTATTAACTATTTAGTGTTTGAATCTTGCTCAACACTGGATCCAAAAACTACTTTGTTCTCACAATCAAGCCACAAGGTTTTGTGCTATGGGGGAAAATTGAGGATAAGTGAAGAGCAGACAGAAATATTTTTTGTCCGGTGGTCGATGTCTGACTCATATCAAAATATTAAATTGTTCTCTGATGCAGTATTTTAGCTCTGTAATAAGATCCAGACATGAATGCTGATGGGGGAAAAATATTGTTTTCCAGCTCTTCCTGTGTCCCTGTGCATTTAATACTAAGCACTCGTAACAGGAACAAACAGATGAAGAGTGAAAGAGCAAAACTCTTTATAGTGAGAACAGTGAGAACAGTAGAACAGCTCTACTGTTTGTTAATTAATAGTCACATTGTGAATGTAAAAGTACATCTCACCAGATGCGTTGATTTAACAGCCATCTTTTGTTTTGGCATTATGACACTGGTGCCCTCAGTGACTCAGCTTCCATCCATCCATTAGTAAACACTTATTTGGATCATGGGAGGTCTGCGTATTATCTAAGCTTTCTTTGGCTAAAACACTGAGTACACCCTGAACAAGTTGACAGTCCAACAAAGGGCCATATGGATGCCATCTTGGTAAATCTTTTCTTTTACTGGTCAGTAAGACATAAAAGTCTACTACAAGTTTATTATTAAATTTTTAGTCGTTTAGCGAATGAAGACTGCTTCGTTACACAGGCTAAACGAACAAGACAATCAAAACTCCATTAAACTACTTTGAGTTGTAGCTCAGGAGGCAGATCATCTATTAATCAGAAGATTGTTAGTGGTTTGATCCCTAGCTGCTCCAGTCTGCATGTGAAAGTGTCCTTGGGCAAGATGCTGAAGTTGCTCTCCAATGCATTTATTGGAGCGTGAATGTTAAATAGAGAGCACTCAGGCCTAGAAGAAGGTCCCAAATTATTCCTGGGATTAGTAACTAAAAAGTAGAGGATAAAATTGTAATCACATTACTGTAACATTTATAAAGTCACAGCTCAGCACTATTTGTCAAAATTCCGGGAATACGTCTGTCTGGCTGCTGACCTTCTGCTTTCCTGCTGTTTCCTGATCATCTCATGCCAAAGTCATGACATGAATACTGACTCCCGAAGAATGACTGCTCACCAAAGGTCACCGGCAAAGTAGATCAAGGTTGAAACTTAACTTTCAGTGACTGCAGCTAGAAAAAAAATTGGTAAAACTGCCAAAAAAAAACCTTTAGAAAATATAAATATAGAAGCAAAATGGAACAAATAAAACCTAAGATATAGGGAGGTAAATAAGAAGAAAAAATAAATAAATCTTTACCTTTACTGAACTACGTATAAGAGTTTAAATATTAAAGTGGTTTTTATTTTAAATGGATAAAACATCACGAAAACTTCACTTTGTTTTCTTAGGTAAACAATTTCCCCCTTTTTACCTCATTGTTGACCTCAAATCTTAGCCTATAAAGTACACTGCCCTGAGTGCCTGAGTGGCAGTAAAAGTGTTTAAAGTGCTCCGACACTCATAACAAAGTGGATGTTTTCCCTCTAAAAAGCGCAGCCTAGGGCATCTGCCCGGTGATGTCACCGCCAAGAGATTAATCTGAGTCAGACCTCTGCGCCAGCTCCCTTCTCCTTTTCCAACAAGAGGCCCAGAGCAGGCTGGGAAAAAAACCCCACAGCATACCTCTCATTCCTTATCCCTGATCTAACACTAACGGACAGTTCATTTCTTTGTTGCCCTGCATAATGGGATTTCTGAAGTTACACCGACCTGCAGACATGAACTAATCTTGATTTTGGTGTTACTCCTTTCAGTTATGATAAAAGGAAGTTTAAGAAATAGAGACAAAACAAACTACAGAAGACTCATTGGAATTATTCATTCTCAAACAGATAAGATCTGGGTGGTTCTTCTTTCCAGGGATTAACTAAGCACAGTAGGAGGTATTCAGTCATGGAGGTCCAGTCCATCAGACCTACTTTTTTTTTTAAATTGTTCATACGTAAACATTAAAAAGGGATGGCCATAAAATATAAACACTGTGCTGCTTCTAGTGACATATCTAAAGTGCCCCTCAGCTTTAAAGTTAAGTTTGGTGTTCTTGATTAATTGCCTGTTGTTTTACAGCCCTCAACCTTCGCTTCATTAACCTAAATGGGGCAGCAGGAGGTAGCTGTGACTCATGAAAAACTCGGGGGGAAAGGTGTTTGAATAGAGTTTACGTAGTTAAGCATTTAGCAGCCAAAGAGCCAGATAATTCCCCCAGAAACCGGTGGAGACCAAAACCAGAGCTACAACAAGGCATTGATGGAAAGTAGTAGCAGAAAGTCAAACGCATAGTTTCTGTTTCCAAAGTGGTCAGTGTACCAACTATCCTGAAGCCATGCAGCCTAAAATAAGAGACTGTGGTACTGGATACAAAGCTCTATTATTCGCTGTGAGTGAAGTGGAATGATGGTTTTTTAACCATCCTTTAGACAAAGCAGCTAGTCTTCTTGTTTATTGTATTGGGTTTATGTCCGTATGGGCTAATCAGTGGTTGCTGCTATAACTTTGTTGAGGCTCACTACATTTGCATTCTCTACATTTAACTTGAAAGCATAATATCAGCAAGTAGAACAAAACTATAAGCTTAAATTTCCTTTTAAGGTACTCATCCATTCATTTTTGACTGCTTCAAAAAGAATTGCTGGGAAAACACAGCGACCATTTGAAGCCATTTGAAGCTGCAGTTTGTGCTGATGTTGTTCCCTGGTGACACTTCTGAGATGTGATTTACCTGAAACAGCATATGAAATTTAAAAAAAGGAAAAGACTTTATACAGGTCAAATAAAAACAGTGTTATGTAATATGTCAGCTAACCTGTTAACATGCTGCTTGTGTTTCTGGGAAACACCGGCTATCACTTTGCAGAAAATTTTCTCCTTCCTCCTCTCACACACCCACACTCCTTCAGTACTAAATGCTAACAGTGAACTTCTTTCCGACCTGTTTTAGTGTCTAAACCACCATCCATGCTTGTTTTATCTCGTATCTGATCTCCTGCTCTTATCTGATTTCTTTGAATTTACTGTTTATGTCTGGATCTGATATCTGAGGGTGTGAGGTTTGATTTTTTTGTTGTTGTTTGTTTGTTAGATCTGATCTGCAACAAACGCTTTGGTGTTAATGCTAGCATGTACCTACAGTTGCATCAGATTGATGGTGTAATAGCTCCTAACTGCCGTGACAAATACAGCTGCCTCAGGATTAATCTTGTGGGTCATGTGGTCCAGATTTAGGCTGGAAATGAAAACAAGTTTCCATGTAGCTCTGTGGTTTTTCTATCTGATTCAGAAGCAGCACGTCTGGGTCGCAGAGAGGGGAAGAGGTTGAGTTGTGATACTTTCTGCTGCAACATGAATGCAGCCTAGTGGCCACCTGTTATGAGACTGTGCGTGTGTGTGTGTGCGTGTGTGTGTGTGTGTGTGCGTGTGTGTGTGTGCGTGTGTGTGTGTGCGTGTGTGCAGCTGGGAGCAGCATCAGCTGAATGTTACTCAGCTCGATCCTTTGCTTTGAATTAATGCGGAGCTGGTGTTTTTATGTGGCTGATTGTGTTTTGATGAGGCAAAAGGCCTCAGAAGACCACAGAACCTAATAAAATACACAAGATTGTAACTCATTGTTTGGATCCTTTTGTCTTGTCTTTGCAGTTTTCCATGACTCCACCTCTTTTCTTCTCTACCTGGTAATACTGGCTGAGCTGTTTGTCCATTCATCGTCCCGTCCCACCCCTTGTCCGTACAGCGTGTTTGAACCAATGATTCATCAGTTGGACAAGATCATCACCTCCTCCAAAAAACTCCATGGTTTGGTAAGGTTTAACTTTACACTTCCTGTGCCAGATCCATGTTGGCTTTTCTGTCTTAGAACCATTTTTTTTTGTTTCAAAACTTGTTGTTATTAGGTCAAAATAAATCAAATCTTTCGTCACTGACCCAAAACTGGACTCCAACTAAGAAATAGAAAAATTTGAGGCGTAATTAAAAATAAACACGATATACTTGAGCACAAACTTTGTGGGAGTGTTACTGCAAAAGGCTTCTAAAATGTCTTGGTAAATGAGAGAATTGGTTGTGCACTTTTTAATAAAACAAGTGACAAATTAGTCATTTAAATGAAATCTAGAACATAGTAACTGTAAACTGAAAGCTTGAAAAATGTCTTATCTGATTCAAGCAAACATTCTAGTTTATGTTTTGAGCAATTAAAAATCTTATATATTAAGTATTATAAGGAAATGTGGTTATGTTTTAAACCTCCCTTTTTGCTATATTTTAACAGCCAGAAGCCGAGCTTGTGACCTTCATGGACATAGAACACAAACTGGACAGTCTTCCTGTAATAAAACACACTGCTGCCCATCTCAGCTCGTTGAAGGTAATCATCCAGCTTCTCCTATCAGTGATTTAAATGGTGGAAACAGACTCTAAATGCTATTAAAGTTTAAAAGATCTTCACTAAATCTGTCACCTTAACATCCCTGCAGGTTAACGAGTCTCTCTCTCAGCTCTACGTGTACGTCGAGTCCTTCAGGCTGCACACCAAGTGGTTGAAAACTACACAAGAAAATGTCAGTGTGCCCTTTCAGGCAGCTGAGGGCGCCAGCACCCACCTCGAGCAATTGTCCTATCTCACCAAAAAATTTCTAGAAAAGGTGAGAGCAACAGTATGCCTTGATTTTTACTGAGTTTGCTTGTTTTTAGAAAGAAAATCCACTGAAAATGACACACAAGCGATTTCTTACTTCTTAATTTAATATTAACTAAACTAACAAATTTCCCACCTGTGGGACTAATAAAGGCCATCTTATCTTATCTTATCTGAAAACTGATACTGTTGATATTAGAGCACAAAGTAAATTAAAGAATAAGGCTACAAAACGTAAAAGAAAGCGTTTGACATAAAAATGTAAAACTTTAACTTTGACTCACATTCATCTTTTGATTTTTTGTTTTTTTTTGTGTTGTTTTTGACCACGTAGTCATACATAAATTAATCACCGTCTGGGTTAAAAAAATAAAGGAATGAAGACTAAATTCATCAGTGACTAAATAATCTTACTCTTTTTATCCTGTCTCTCAAAGAAAGCAATGACCAAAATCTAGATTAACAAAAGGAAACAAACAAATTAAGAACCGACCTGTCATTTAATCATTCAACTCCACAGCTAAATGTATTCATTCCCATTAAAACTCATCCACAGAGTGAAGAGAAAACAATCAGTTTTTGTGCTTTCTCAGATTCAACCAATGACTTTTATCTCTTTTTCTTTCCATCTTCAGATCGGTGAACAAGTTCCTCAGACGGCGTCTCCCTCCCTCCCGGTCGTCTCCACAGCCTTCGAGTCTCTCAGGTTCTCTGTAGAGATCTCAGACCGACTACAAGTCTTCTGTCACTGGTCAAAAAGAATCTTACGGCAACTCCAGAGACGATCCCCCTGTTCAAAACATTAAGCTCAAACCTCCAAGACAAAACTAGTGTGTGATGTCTTCCTACATAACCACTGTCACATTTTATGCTTTTCCCTTCAGCATTTGAGCTGGACTAAAAAATATTGAATATTTGATATCATATCATGTCGTGGTGTGATATGCTATTTAATTTTTCATTACTCTCTGAAATTTTTCATATTTGATTGAGGTCTATGATACATAACTGAGTTAAACGTCTCAACAGTGATAGGGTAATAGATGCTGATGTCTCCCTTGAGATGAACGGTCTGACTTCTTGTCTGTATTTTATTTGTTTAAAATTCAGTTACTTCACTTTAGTTTATTTTTTAACAAATGCCTTTAAAACTGCAACTCCCAGCTGGACTAAACTTTGTGTTTTGTGCTAATAAGCCACTTTTAGCATGCTAACATGCTAATCTGAGACAGTGAATATTATAAACCTGATAGCACCAAAATCTACTGTCATTGTTATCGTGAGCATGTTAGTGAGCTAACAATGGTCTTAAATAGCCACTGTAGTTAAAGTACAGCCTTATGAAGCTACTAGCATGTGGTGAGTAGAGAGCAGACCTATAGAAAAAGTTCAAAAAATGCAAGATAAAGATTTCAGCATTTAAAATTAGAGAAATCTTACTGGATTATTGGGATTTTCTTTATGCTGCCTGTCATTAAGACCTATTTTGAGAAAAGGAAACAGAATGTACTGTACGTTAATGAAATTTGCTATTTATAAGAAAATATGTGTATGTCACAGTTTACGTGTGGCCTCTGAAAATGTATTGTATTGATGCACTGTGCTAAGGTACTGTCACCCGTGACCTTCACTCCCTCTCAGACTGTTTACACTCACAGTGCCTGCTTTTTGTTGGTTTATTCCGCGAGCTAAAAACTTTGGAGAACAGTTCGTGTTTTTTATTGTTATTTTCGGTACATATTTAGGTTACTATTTATAAGCTTTTATATTATGTATTTGTATGTTAGCTGCAGATGCAGGCATCCCCAGCTAAACATTTTTTTTAAAGTATTTTGTAATATTTAATAATAATATCTATTATCATTCTATAAACCATCATATTGCTATTTATATATTTTGTATGTCTTGTTTTACAGTCATTAATAAAACTGCCTTAGAAACTAATGTAAGTGCTCAGTGTGATACTTTTTGGGTTTAGGGAAACAAGAATAAGTGTGTGTGTGTGTGTGTGTGTGTGTGTGTGTGTGTGTGTGTGTGTGTGTGTGTGTGTGTGTGTGTGTGTGTGTGTGTTTGTTTGTTAAATATAAACATTAAAGAGATTTTTGATTATTTACTTTAACATTTGCTCCTCACTTGTTAGAAAAACCTCAGCATTGGTGGTTTTTATAGTTTTGATCATCACAATCTCCTGTGTTGAGTTCAGTATATTTTTGAGAGCATGATGCAGGAAACAGAAGTACAAACATAATGGGAGAGTTTATTACTGATTGTCCAAAAGAAGTACACAGAATCCAAAATTGTTGAGTCCATGAAGGCGTGATGAACAAACCACCAGGGAACCCAAAGATCCAAAAAGGAACGTGAAACCAGAAACGTAGAGATGACATTTTTATATTTTAGCTGCTTTGACACAATAATTTCCCAACTTTTGAGTTAGGTAAAGCATATCTCATCTCTTTTAAACTGAGACCATAAACTCATCAGGAAATCTTCACTGAGTTGTAAGTCAAAAGTAATTTTCTCATTGACTTCCACACCCTTGAAGTTGATTTGACGTCATAGGAGTCGCCCCCTGCTGGCTATTAGAAAAATACAAAAATGCATTGACTTCCCTTTTTAGATCCAGAAGTTTTACGTCCGTCTTTTATATACAGTTTACATATCTGCTGAATCTCAAAACTGAACATGGTTTTATACAACTTTTCCCCCTAAAAGCTGAATAAATACACCTAGCTTAGTGAGTAGAAAACACTAAAATGCCACACATGTCAGTGGAATGCTAAAATTTTTAAATAGCTGAGGTTAAAAGTGTCCACACAAGTCCGGGTGACACATGAGGGGAATGTACCGACTGCCACTGTTCAGCTGCGACCTGTAACCCTGAACTGGAGTGACACCGTGTTGCTTGCATAATGAGGATTGCATATGAGCGTGTTGACATGTAGGCACAGATAGATGATCTCACCCACAGACAGACTTTCACTGTAACTAATATGAGGCCTCCAGAGGAACACTGCAGTTGTCCAGTATGTGTGGACTGTGGTGGCTGGTAGCAGCTGAGAGCAGGATCAGTGAAATCACAAGGGGTCTGGGTGTTACAGGAGAATCCTTTCACTGGATATAGAGCTAGAGAGAGTCAAAGAAAGACGTGACTGTATGTGTATGATGTGTGCTAATGTGTTGACTTGGTGACCAACGGGGCAACAAGGGACCAGCAGAGGAGGGAATAACCAAAACAACAATATGCTGATTTAAAAAAGTTTTAGTTTTATTGGTACCATTAAAAAATATGACACCAACGTTCAGTTTGGTTTAGTTCCTCATAGATTACTATGAGCTGATAAAATGCTCTTCATCTTGGTGCCAGAGGACACTTCACTGGTGTTTACAAGTCAATGTTCAGAGCAGCTGGTGAATATTTAAGATGAAAGAGAAAAAAGAAAAAGAGGGAAGGAACAAGAAAGACATGCTGATCATACTACAGATTAGAAACAGGCTGAATAAAGATTCTTCAGCTTTTTTTGAATGACATTTGTTGATTTAAAATCCCAAAGCCCCACGATCTAAGCAATATAAAATATTTGGGTCATTACAGGAATGTAGTCTCATATGTTTCATGTCCTCTGCTTCACCACATCTGCACAAGAAGAGTAGACCACAGTTACGTGTGGGAGCTGAAAACAACTCAATACATTACTGTAAGCGCAATAAATGCTTCCCAATGAGTGCTGAACCTAACACGACTGCATGAGGAAAAGAATCCAACTGTCGACTACATTTTCCTTTGAGAGCAACAGATTTTTGTGGGGGTTTGTACTTTCTCCTTCCATGCTCTTCCAAGCTAGCGCTCCTTTTTGAAAGTATGCAGGTCTACCATTGCTAGGTGGCACTGAGGTGTGGTGTAGAAAGCACTGAAAAATGCACCAATCCAGCTTTGGTATTGAAAATAAATATCAGATCTCAGATATTTGCGTTCCAATCTCAGCAGTAATAGATTGTATCAGACTGAGTGCCATATTAAGTGAGACTTTTTCTTTGAATTGATCACCTATCAATTTTCTTAACCATTTATCCAGCTTAAGTCATGAGGTGGGGACTATACCCTGGATAGATCCAGACTAATTCCATTGGCTTTGCTGCAGTTGTCTATTGTCAAACCACCAACATTTATTCTTTAGCAGATAACAAAAGCCATTTAAGATGTGCCATACTTTTTACAAATTTCTGTTTCTTAACTTTATTTTTATGACCATGTACCCTAAAGATTATTTCATAGAGAGTCATGTTTTTAGCAATTAAACATGTTTTAAGTCAAATGAGTCTCAAATGTAAAATGTGTGAAATGTTCAACAGAGATAACTGGTCCAAAACCAGCCAGTTCTCACGTGTTGCCAAAACACAGGTCAACTGACTCAAAACCCAAATAATGACAGGTTGGAGGTAACATACGGTCTTCTACACACACAAACATGCATGACACCCTTCAGGATCCGCCTTTCACTGCAATAAGAGAGGACACGAGGAGGAGGGGAGGTGAGGACAGATCACTTTGGGATAAAGGTTGTAGCAGCAGCAGCAGCCATGAAAGCCTCTCGCAATCCAGTCGAAGGGTTTTCCTGACTGAGTGCAGACTACAACCAAACTCTGCCTGCTGCAAAGTGACAATTCTGCATTTTGGTGGAAAGAAGGCTCAGCGTGGAGGCTCTCCCAGCTGGTGCACCTGCTAAATGAAGAGGAGAACGTAGCTTTGGATCACTGACTTTGAACTGAACAACTGCAGCAACATGACGGTAAGTCAGAGCCGGAGAAGTATCCTGTGTAACAAGGACAAATGAGATATTTTAATTATTGATTTGTCCTAACCTGGACCAATCAAACCCAAATTACCTCTGGAAAACCTAATTAAAAAAATACATTGGCTCATCCAACCATTTAAAAATAATTTAAATAGAGTAACTGGATACAATGCTCACTGCACTCACAGGTAAAACTGTATGTGCATTAATATGACGAGCCCATCAAACTTGGCCCAATTAGCGTTGAGAATTTTAAAGAAAATATATTTCATTACTAAGAATTTGGAACCATTAGAAATTTAATAAGACCATGTAAACTGTAAAAAGTGATGCTATGGTAATGGCCACATCATAGTACGGCTCATTTCAGCATCAGCTATTTACAGTGATTGTTTTACTCATGTTTTCTATTATTTGTAAATGTTGATCAGCATGCGAATCATAAACCCAAATAGCTTAATCCCTAAATTACTGCAAAATGTGATTTTGAGCAGAGGTATGAGTACAACGACCACACCCATCATTCGCAGCAATGCCTTTTATGCCAGTAATGGTCAAAAACTGGCCGGTTCTTAACAGTTACACCCTCTGGTGGTCAGTACAATGTACATATTACGTGCATTTGGACAAACAGTACTTTATAATTGAAGTAAATATTTTTTATTACCACACAAATGCTACAAATCTTGGTACCCTAAGTAGCTTATAGGCTTAGTTTCTTCAAGATTGAAGCAGTAATATATGAGTTTGGGAACAAACATAGAGATATACATACACTACACTCTTTAAAGTATGATTATTTCGGACTTTATGCATCCTTTGTTATTAATCTTAATGCTGTAAAGCTTGAACCCTAAAATGATTGCCAAAGCTGTTATAGTGTGGTGGTTTGCACATTTCATGTGTCAGTCTCTGGTTCTGCTAAGGTGAAGAAACACACAGACACATTAAAAGGCACAGAAAGAACATCTTATCTTCATAAGTGCTTTGTGGTCCCCAGAGATCCATTTTCATGTAGAGGACATCACCAGGTCATTCATCTCTGAGACACACACATCAGTTACTACTGGTCCAGCTTTGTGTTTGTCTCATCTCACGTGGGCCCTGAGCTCGGCATCCCACTGAGAGCTGCTGGAGTTGTTCTCATCAGGCTGAAACTGATCCTGACTTCATCTTACAGCCTTCTGACCTCCAAGGCCATCAGCTATGCTGCTCCTTAGACATCGTCTTAACTGCCTCTTTGCATTTAGTCTCACTAATGGCAAACTTTGGATTTTTCCCCGTTATCTGAGCAGGAATCTTCTACATGATCACTGCTCTTCAGTTAAACCATGTGCCTTCATATTTAGAGATAAAAGAAGCATATTAAAATCTATACTGTGTGTTTTAATACTTATTAGAGCCACAATAACAAAGATGTTATATTTTTAAAAAGTCACAAACAATTTACTGATCCTGGTTGCACCAGAGGTTTTTTCCTTCCCACTGTCGCCACGTGCTTGCTCACAGGGTGTCTTGTCTGATTATTGGGGGTTTTCTCTGTATTTTTGTCTTTACCTTACAATATAAAGCACCTTGAGGTGACTGTTGTTGTAATTTGGAACTATATAAAAATCATTGAATTGAATTGTTTACCTGACAAATTACATATAAACTGCTGCAAAGGATCAAATGGTCCTGCCATTTATCTCTGACAGTTTAGTAATCTGGGCATTACACAGACACTCAGAGGGTTAGAGTTCAGTTTCCACCCAAACCATCCAGTGGAGGCGGATTAGAGAGTTGGCATGTAAAGCATAAAATGACACCCACTGATGTTGCAACAGTTTATTTCTTTTTTTATTTTTGATAGCTATCAAAAAGCATGGGAGGTTTAATTTTAGGAAGGCACTTGGAATTTTGCCAAAGTTATAATCTTCAGTTCTTTAAAATGGAAACTTACTGCAAACTTAATTTGGTGCAAATGATTAAAAATAAGGTACATTTCTTCCCAGCTAACTGCTAATGTAATGTAACTCTTTCTTGGGGCCCTTTTATGAAATTAAAGACAAATAAGGGTAAAATTACCAAATTTTATGGGCAGAAAAATTTAGGTACCTGATGAGCAAATCTGTCCAAAATGATCTGATTCATTCTCTTAGTGTGAACAAAGCCTCAGTGAGGGTTCATGGCCTCTGTGTGCAGCACACTGACGGCTCTGAGCTGTTCACTGATGAGCTGTAATGAGCGGCTCCCTGTGTCTGGATGCGTACAGTGACAGTTAATCCAAACTAACCCAGGCCCGAGGGTGCCAGCTGTAGTGGAAACATCACCAGACAAAACAAAACACTGCTGTGTGTGACTGTGCGTGGGGATTTAACAAGGCTATTAACAGACATGTTTATACCCATGAACGAGTATTGCCAGCATCACCATGACGACGATCATCCCTGCAATGGTGGTGTTACATTCCAAAGAGCTACGAGGGATTCAGTTCAGAAAAGAAATATTTTAGGAAGTCAGTAGTATGATATCAATAAATAGTGTGGAGTCTTGTCACCATCATCTGCTTACATGACATATAAGAAACCTGCTTATTCAGCCTGCTTTTACACAGGGACATTACTTACCTAGAAATCCTATTATGCAGGTTTCTCACATTCCCACCCGTTAAGCTTTGTATCAACAAAGCCAAAGACATGGCACTCATGAATAGAGACCTATGAGAGGAAACAATCCCTGCTCCCTAAGGACACACAACCTGTTAAACAGGAACCATATTAGCCAGTCATGTTGTCACATCGACACCTCTACAAAGTGGAGCTTCGTAGTCAGAATATAGGAGGAGTATAAACACAAAAAAACATTTTTAGTTTCATTTTAGTGAAGCTTTTTTTTTTATTGGATTTGACCAGTCAGTCTATACTGGTTAAATGTTTTGTTATCTCACCATCCCTATTCAATTAGATGTGGGCTTTAAATTAACCACCAACACTCAATTACAAGACTAATGTTTAAAAATTCTTAGACAGTAGAAATGGTCAGATCATTCTTGGAATGAATAGAAGTTTTAAAAGAAAGCTGTCATCCTGTCATGACTGATTACATGCTGGTCTAAGAAAGCTGCTTGGGACAGGCACAGGTCGTATAGAATTTATGCTCCAAACCCCCCCTCAAACCATTATGGTTATAAACTGGAACAGCAGTGGTGTAATTCCAGTACTCTGTGTTTATTTGTCCAGGCTGCCGCAAAACTTTTGGATGAGATGTGTCATCTGACGGCTCAGTCTCTGAACTCAATGGACACATCGGAGCACTTCAAGGTCGTGAAGCTGCTGGGTGAAGGCTCGTATGGAAAAGTTATGCTGGCTGTACACAGAAAGAGAGGTGAGGAACTAAACAAACACATTATGGCTTCGAGACCCCCTAAAAACACACCTACATCAATACAGTATCTTTGGATCTTTCAGGTACTCCGATGGCTCTGAAGTTCTTCCCTCGTGACTCTACTTCTCTGTTCTCTTTCCTGAGGGAGTATAACCTCTCCCTGTCGTTCTGTACTCACCCATCCCTGACCAGAGCTCTGGGAATAGCCTATTCCACACCATCACACTACATCTTCGCTCAGCAAGCCAGCCTCTTCGGTGATCTGTACGAAGTCATCATACCTGAGGTATAAAGATTTTAATGAAGGAGTTATGATTCCTGAACAATTTAGCTCACACTGTATTTATGTTTGGAAGATAATTTGTCCCATTAGACTTTGAAATAATTATTTTATATTTCTATCTTCTTCTTCTCCGCTTGTTCTGTAGCTTGGTATGGAGGAGGACTGCTGTCAGCGGGTGGTGTCTCAACTGTGTGGTGCACTTTCCCACCTGCACTCTCTTGGTTTTGTCCACAGAGATCTCAAACCAGAAAACGTCTTCCTTTGTGACTCTGCCTGCCGCTGGGTCAAACTGGGAGACTTTGGCATGGTCAGTATAAAGGACAAAACTAATATATACAACAATAGCATCTAGCTGGCAGGTCTATTAACAAGATATGACACAGAAGAAAACCAAGTAAAAGCAGCTGCCTATGGCTCAGATGTGTTCTGCACAAGACTTATGGCATATTTCATCTAATTTATCCATATTTGCATCCATTATCAGTCTAAATGTGGCAAATCAATATTTACCCAGGTAAAGTCCAGGGGAACCAGGATCCCAGAAGTCTGGTACAATTCTCCTTACTGCACCCCCGAGGCTGAGATTGCTCGAAGAAATAATGACAGCAGCAATATAACTGATGGAAATGATGGCATCAAGGATGGTGAAGAGAAGAAGAAAAAGAGAGTTTGGGTTTCCGTGGAGCCAAGTACAGACAGCTGGGCGCTGGGCATCCTGACATACGCCATGCTTACCGGCAGCCACCCCTGGGCTGAAACAGCCAGTGACTGCCACTCATACCTAAAATATCAAGAGTGGTTTGAAAGAAGTAAAAGCCCCAACGATGAACTGGACGTGTGGGCTGAGCCACAAACAGAGAGCCCGCAGGATCTGGATGATGCTGGACTGGAAAAGAAGAACCACATTCCCAAAGCTCCCCAGTTTGCATGTTTCACCCATTTGGCCTGTTCCTTTTTCCAGTCACTCCTCAACCCACGGCCACAGCTTCGTGGGAAACCTGATGAGGCTTTGAGTTACCTGGGAGGAGAATGGATGATGGAGAAAGAGAGGGTGAGGCTGGAGAAGGAGCGTAAGAAGAGTAGAGGGAAAGGAGGGATCAGAAACATGAAAGAGATGGAGGGGAGAGGAGAGCGTTAAGTTAACAAAGTCTACCAAAAGTAAGCTGAAAGACACAAATGTCTTTCTATGCTCTTTTCTGTCTTCACTTTAACCTGACAAAAGCCTCACACTCCTGGAGATCTCTTCCTGTTAAAAGGAGTTCTTGCTCCCTACTCTCGCCAAGTGCTGACTTACAGGGGATCACTGGGGTTCTCCCTCCGACACTGTGGAGTCTTCACTGTAATTACAAAGCACCTTGAGACAACTTTTGTTGTGAATGCCCACTATAAAAAATGAACTGAATAGAAATTAAATTTGAAAGTTGAGCACATATGATTTATATTATTCACAAGTTAATTTTGTAACTGTACATTACTGCTTTATAGATGCTATTGCTTTCTGTTTTTCTGTTGCATAGATTAACACAAAAAAATTCTGCACTATGGCCAATACTGAGGTAAGCTGCTATTACATTTAACTGTGAGCCATCAGGTTATGTAAGGGAAAGGAAGCAGGTGGTCGATGTGTAAGAAGAAAAAAAAATCACCTCCCACATGTTTAAGCTCTAAACATTAAGAAAACAACTTTGGAAAAATTCCCCTTGTTAAAACAAAACTCCACGGTTTATGGGGAATTTGCTTTCTGGGAAACTGTCGGTTAGTGAGGAAGTCTAACAGCTGCTTGATTCACGTCAAATAGATGAAAAATATTTACTTTAACCAACATTTAAAATGACCAGTGTAGAAACAGCTGTAGGTATGAAGATTATTTGCATTAACTAGTGTGTAACTAGTGTGTGTAGTGTGTAATGATCACATGCGATACGTTCTGCAGGGCACTGCATCTGTATTTGACTCTAGATTTCAGAGAGTAAAATACATCATAGCAGGCTATGAACTGTAAATAGACTGCAGCAGAGCCAAGTCATAAACACCTCTGAGGTCCACTTTAGACCACAGAGGGGGTTTTGACTGTTTGGTTTTGGCTTTAAAAAAACGTTTTGTGAAAGTAATAATATATATTAACACTTTAATAGCACTTTTATACCATAAGATGCTTACAAATTTTAGCTAATGTAACTCATTATTATTGTTATTAGCTATCACTAAGCTCTTGGCAGCTCGTGTGTAGCATTTTATGCACAACCAAAAGACTAATTTTGTTTTATTTTGTATTTTAAAACATTATAAAATATAAAAATTATTATACATAATAATGATAACAGTGCAATACCTTACTGAGACTGTGTAAATACTTCTGTATTTGTGAATGTAGCTGTATAATGATATATTGCTTATAAAGTATACTTTTAATGTAATAAAATTATTTTTATATATGACCATTTTATTTGAATGTATGTTGTTTTACAATTATACGCATTTTTGAGGATTTTAAACATGCTGACCTAACATGTATGCACTGATTGGATCATATCTCAGTAATGTTCTAGTAAGATTATATACCACACATGCACACGCTCACAGACACACACGGTAAGGATCAGCTGGAAAGCTTCCCAACGTGTTTTCAAAAATAGGGCCCTGGTTGTAAATTTGTCGTTACAACCTTTCGGCACTGAGTATGTGCCGCGGCCCACAGTTCTGACCCCTCAGCACCACAGTGCAGCCGGATCGCACGCGGTCATACTTTCTCCTGCAATTACAATCAGCTGGACTTTTAACACAGAGGTCAGTTTCACCACAGACACAGTGAACTTCACCAAACATGGACTGACAACTGAGACAGAAAAGTAATGACCGAAACACATACAACTCTTACTCAAACACATACATAGGACACAAAGGAGACCCAGTGAAAATAAAACATGTGACAAAAATATATAGCTGGTCATTTGTGAGTACCAAAGGTCTATGAACCTCAAGAATTGGCAGTTGGTTTTAAGTCCTTCAGGTGTTTTCAGTCCATGAAAGGTGTGAATGGATGCTCCTATTTTATCTGAAGAGCAGTGGGATCCATCAGAGTCTGACTCCATTTCTGAGGACCACAGAAAGAGAGTTATTGTTGTTCATCACACTAAACTCCACAGTCTGACAGATTATTTACAAACACAAGAAAACACTTTTAACCATCAAATGAGCGATTAAACAACAAATATCCCTCAGAGAGTAAGGCATGTATTAGGAAATCATAAAAGTCAAAAAGGTAGTAAAGGGGGCAACTTTAGGGAAAGGGAAAAAAAATCCTCTTATGTCTGCTAATGTTCATGTTAATGAGGAACAATGTGCAGCTGGTCTAAATCTGTAGTTTGCTAAATATAACCTGGACCTGCCAAACATCTGTTTGAACGTTTCAGATGAGACTAAAACAGAACTTTTGGCATTGAATGTAAAATGTTTGGAGATGAGAAAACATTGCATTCCTGCATAATAGTGTCTTTGTTTGGGTCTGTTTAGCTACACTGGGGTCAGGACGACTCACCATCTTTGATGGAGCAATGCATTTTTGAATAATACTTCAAATGAAAATGTCAGGATATCTTTCTGTGAACCAAACCATGAGAGACAGCAAGAAAATTAGCTTAGAAAAGCTTAGAAAATTAGCACACAGCTTCTGCCACCGAAGAATGTATGGTGATATTTTTGAATGACCAGGTTTAAGTGTTGACCTTAATCCACCAAAAATGTTGTGGAAGGATTTGATGGGAGCAGCTTATGTGAGGAAACCCACCAACACCGCAGAGCTGAAGCTCCTGAGCAGTGATTTGAGCTAAAATTCCTCATTTATTGGAATAATGAAGGTTCTGCTGCACAGGCACTGAAAGCATCATACCTGTATATTTGTTTTCCACTTCACAGATATGTTTTAACAGCTAAGTATAAAATCACTGTGGTTTTGGTACATCTTTGGAACATTTGGCTAATGTTTTGGTTTATATTTATATTTAAATTCACCTGCATGATGCTGTTTCAGATACAGGGGGAGATCATATGCAACACAAGAAATACAATCCCATTACCAAAACTGCTTTATCTGCAAAATGCACATAATAAAAATAAACTGGATACATTATTTTGGTTCCACCCTCTGTGAGAGTCCAACTTAAAATCACAATTACTCCACTAACAGATACTCTTCTATCATTTTCACAGTTGGAACTGAATGATACAGGCTTATTTCTGCTCACTGGAACTTCTCATGTCCATTTCTCTGGCTCAGAAGGTGACAAAGCCAGCTACTGTATCTTTGACACATCTGTGGAAAAGTGAAAGTTAGCAGCTTTCAGAGTGTGAGAGGAGAGGGAGAGCGGGAGGTGCTGTGGCTGACCGCAGAATGCCGAACCGCTGCCAGGTGTAATAAAAACCTGCGGTCATAAATGACAAGCAGAGGTGAAATCAAAAACAAGAGAAGGTTCTTTTTGTACCTTTCACTCTCTTTGAGAATAAAAGATGCACTAGCATGAAAGTAAGCTTGCTTTTGGCCCACAGCTTTTCCATGGAACCCCAGAGTTTCCATGGAAAAACTTAAGAAAGCAGCTGTGCTATTTAATGGAAAAATACCGTTTTAACCAGACAGGTTTACCAAACTTTCTGGTTATCTGTCATCTTTATGATGTTATCTTTGACAACAAAAAATTCAATAAAGAAGAATTTTTGTGTGGCTTTTTTAAATTTTACTTGGCGTCTTTCCCTCTGTGTGGTGCACCACACTGTGATGAGCTCATCGCTGTCATCTGTGGCTGGAAGCCAGAGACCCCACTGGTGATTGGTTAGAATGCAGTTTTAGAGGAAACAGATGCACAGATGACATTGATGCTTTATCTGAAGCGTTTCCAAACTGCATTCTCCTGTTTCTCAGTTTTGAGGCCTTTTCATCTTTCTTCTGCTTTGCATTTACTCTTTAACCACCTACACCACTGACCACAACTCTGCCCTTTTAGGACTGGAAACAACTTCAAGGCTAATTAGTTCTCATCTATAGTTAAAAGAACAGCTGCTTCCACAATGGAGTTTATTGTAGAAATAATATATTGTTCTTCGAGTGCCCCCTTCAGAGCCCTCAGTAGCAAACCCGCATGTATCATCTCTACACAGCACACACAGCCACGATCGTGTTTCACCTGATGATACCTTGTAAATGTATTTTTAGTCGTGATCATATCTTTAATTCAGTTGAGAGTTTGCTTGTCAAATCCTTTCCACATCAGTTGGATAAACTAAAGCGCACATGGCCATGAGACTAAAAATAAAGCTGGATGGTTTCTCTCATTCCTGAAAAGCTGAGATTCTAAAGTCATGAACTGTGTGAACAAACTTACAGGTGCAAATATTTCTTCATCATAGAAAGACATCACTAGCATGAAAATCATCCAGCTAAGTTGCTGGTTCAGGTTTCTCTGAAAATTTCAAATCAAAAAAGTCACTAATCTTTTAACCTTTGACCTTTAAGCTCTGACCCCAGCAATACCTGAATCACCCTAACATCCAGTTTCATGTAGATTAAACCAAGAAGCATAGTTAAATGAAGAGATCATCCGCAAGGAGCAGCAGTTTGTTAGTTATCTTATAAACCTCGCCGTGCCAGAACTCGTGAATTAGTGAGCTCGTTAAGGAGAGACAGTTTGATGATCGTATCACACTCTCGAAGGCCAAAGGCCTCGGGGCGGGCCAGACGTGGCCGGTGGCCTGAGACCTGCTCCAATCCAATCTTCTGACATTTCACTTGATATGTTGCATTAACGCTATGTGAAGTATGCCAAGATTGTGTGACAGTATGCATGACTGTGTATTTATCTAACAAGCCGACAAGACTGCAGATTAAATGTATCGTATAAGTTTAAGGAAGCAATTAAAAAATCAATAATTGAGAAACTGAATTTTTAAAAAAACTTGCTGTGTTTTGTGTGGCTACAGTACAAATGAGAAACAAAAAAAAAACGAAAATATGCAGCAGCATACTGTAGCCCTGTGCAGTACCTGGTATTTCAATTACAGCTGTGCAGCTGGAAATATGAAAAACTGCAGGCAAAAAACTTCACACAGACTCTGGGCTCAAAAACTATACATGTACCAAATAAACACCTCACAAAAAGTATGAGCCCCAACCAGAGAACAGCTCACTCCTTAGTCTGGATCTTTAGATGTAATACAAATGTCACCATATTCATCTGTTTGTTTCACTTTGGCTCTCTTTAACATTGATATTATCCAGTTTCATTAAGTTTCATTTTCATCATGCTTGTTAATTTAACTGAAAAGTTACAGATGAAACTTTTCCTGGAAACAAGCAGCTAAAATCATCCTTTAGCCGTTTTTCCTGTGAGAGCAGCTTCACTCCAGTTCTGCAGCCAGTAGGACTTATAATAAGAATAGGATCAGGGAAATTGTTCAAATTTGGACAAATATCGTTTTACATTTTGATAGAAACTTTGCTACTAAACATGAGTGCTATATCTAAATAATTGTCAAACATCTCCTTAAACAACGGTCGTTGTGTTTGGACACTTGGAACAGGTTTGCCTTGGGCTTTGGTCAAGGGTCCAACTCTGCTGTGTTTACAGCTTTAGCTAGAAGCATGTTAAAGATTAAATATAAATATACACACTTTTTATGTGACCGTAATAGTTCCTTGATCATGTGTCTGTCTCGATGTTTTCACTGAGATGCCTGAATGAGGACAGCTGAGGCCAGTTAATGATTTTGAAAAGTTTTTTGTTCTTCTGATTCTGAATGAAGCCACTTCACTGTTCCAGACTTCACCTCATACCATGCTGACGTAGAATTGGCATTTGTTTGGTGGAGCAGAGCGTGTACCAAACAAACAAACAAACAAACAAACAAACAAACAAACAAACAAAAAAGACACTGCACTGTTGTTTTGTGGCTGACTTTAAAGGAAACTCATATGTGCTGAGACAAGAGATTCAGAGCAGAATTTAAATGTACACTTGAACCTCATTTGGATCTGAAGGAGGCAAACCGATCTCCTCTAATGGGTACATGTTGACTGCGAGATCGCCTCCAGGAACAGGCTTTGGATTCTTTAAATCGCATCCCTGAGCCAAGAAATAAAGTACTTGTGTATTTTTTTATGGAGTGCTGATGAGTGTGCTCTTGAAGGTGATGCTAGGCTAAGATTAGACTCAAGTCCAGCTGGCTGTTCAGTTAGTCTGTCTGAGTGAGCTGCACCAGACTGGTTTCACAGACTCTGTCGTAAATGCATCATTAAAGCTGTCATTTTTTCTGCAGTCATTGAAAAGATTGTGGATTATTTACATAACAGGGTAGGTATAAGGATTGTGCAGGGAGGTAGAGAGAGTCTGTAACTATAACTGTACAAAAAGAACAAATATTGCTGGGATATTGTGCGCGAGAATAACATCAGTATTTAACTGACTGTTCATGGCCAAATCACCCCCAGGCCAGAGAAAAAAAACGTGTCCCAGTGCTCCAGATGGGCAGTTTACCTGCCAGTGACTTTACTCTTGCAGCAACGACACACCTGGGTCAGATGGCACATTTGGTAGACAAACACTAATGACCTCTGTGCTCACCGGGAGATTTGTTTTGCAGATGTTGTCGAACAGACATTTATGATTTTCAGATGTCTTCCAGTGGTTTGACAGCGTCTTTGATAGCACCAGAAGCCACAGGGACAGATCACCATTAAAAGTCAAAATTTTAATTTGTCCCAAAGGACGACTTTCATTACTATTGTGTGTTTAAAGTACGTGAGAACCTGCAGGGTTTATAGGCGTCAAAAAGGAACAAAAACAAGTTTTTATCAGAAGTTTCAGTGTTGAGAGTAATGAACATTACACATCAGAGTCACAAGTGACCTGTTAAATTTGATCCCTAATCAGACTTGTGATAGAGATAAGGAGGTTCTCTGGAAAGTGAAACTAAATCTTTAGTGAGAATGCAGGGATAACAAATATAATGAAAGCCCAGAATTTCTGTGTAGTGTGATAGAGAGATGTTACAGAGCATGAGGTGACCCAGATCAGAAAAAGGAGCTGGATTTACTCACATATACATATGTTGATCTTCTTGTGGGAACTGTCTTTATTAACCTAAACCTGAAATTAACTTTAACCTTTAACCTCAAACAGCCCTTTAAAACCATCTTTAAGTCAACAGCCTCTCACCATTCTTCACTATGTGCACACAAACACACTTAGTCCACACCCAGGTCTCATTTAACACATTCAAAACAAGTTTGCACAAGAACACACATGCACGTAAACATGCATCCTCATACAAATTTCAGGCCTTCACACCTGTGCTTGCACGTGTTCGGTGCTGGTGCAGCTTTAGTGAAAAAAGACACCAAAAATGACCTCAGAGGCCAAAATGGGGTGACAACAAAATCAGAGGAAGATGAATCGTGTTCCTAATGAAGCTCGGAGGAGACCAGCAGTCTGTCTGTCCAGCTGTCTGTTGCTCTCTTTTTCTGTCTGTCAGCAGAGCTAAAAGCTCTTACTCAATGAGGTCACCTTACGCAATATTTCTCACTTCTGCTACAACTGTCTCCCTAACTAGCTTCATGCAGAGTTCATAATGTGAGAGCGATGGCAGAGAGCAGTGGAGAAAACATTAAAATGCTCTATATAAGTTCAGCACTATGTTTTTGTAAAGAAAATGTTTGTAGCCTATGTGCAGTAGCATTATCAGTGATTGAAGGTCAAGTTTGATCTCAGGTTCCACAAAAAATATAGTTGAGCAGTTTGTAAATGTGCAAGTGAGAGCACATAGTTCCTGAATAACATAACATTTTTAATACATTTTGGGAAAAAAGGAGCTCTCCATGCAGGTGAAACAAGACATTCATGAGCTGTGAAAACAGAAAAAAATCCATCCAAGAAATTGCTACAATATTAGGGAAAAATCTACAGTTTGGTACATGCTGAGAAAGACAGAAACACTGGTGAACTCAGCAACACAAAAAGGCCTGGGCATGCACGGAAGACAACAGTGGTGGATGATCGCAGAATCATTTCCATGGTGAAGAGAAACCCCTTTACAACAACAAACCAACTGAACAACACTCCAGGAGGTAGGTGTATCGATATCAAAGACTGCATGAACATAAATACAGAGGATTCACTGCAAGGTACAAGCCAATCATAAGCCTCAGGAATAGAAAGGCTAGATTGGACTTTGCTCCTTCGCACCCTCACAAACCCACTGAATTAAAGCTGAAAGTCTGCACTTCAACTGCGTCTCAGTTGTTTCATTGAAATTCATTGTGATAATGTACTGAACCAAAATGAGAAAAGTTGTCTCTGTGCAAATATTTATGGTCCTAACTTTACATGCAATACTACCCACCTGCCTTTCACTCATTTTTTGTTGGTTTTTTGCTCATTTCTAAGAAATCATAAACTTAAATCCGTCATTTAGACTCTTTATTGTGAAAGTTGCTATTAGGTCCATCATGTCGGGCTCTAGTTATCATTAAGCTGTGGCAAAGTGAATCATTTGGACACATGGTTGTTTAGAAAGACACACACCTGCGTATATAAGCTCACACAGGTCGCACTGCAAGTCTGCATTGCTTCTAATATTAATTCAGGATTAGCTGATCATTTTTTCAGAGCCAGCAATGAGAAGGGAGAGTATTTTCTGAGCTGCAGTAACTCAATCTTTCTGAAGCAGGAGATGACTTGTATGATTTTAGGCCAGATCTCTGGGTGACTTTGTCTTTACGGTAGTCAGGTGCTAAAGAGGACACAAACAGATCATGAACATGAACTGAACTTTAAAAGAGTCTAAAATATGATGCAACAGCAGGACTTCCTCGGGCTGCCTCTCTGTGACCACTGACTTCCTGCTTTGTTTCGAAGGCCAACATATCACCTACTAACCCCCATGTGACACATCTCTGGTGGTTGCTGCCTCCCAGTGACCCAAATACGTCCCACTGGTGGTTATGATTTATGATTCTATGCTACGCAGCCAGATTATAAGGACTAAACACCTACTGCTGTGGTGAATTAGACACCTGCAAGTGTGAAAAACCTTTGTTTTACCAGCAAGACTGATCACAGGAAAATTAAACACGCACTTGCAACTTTACAGGAAAGGAAATGCAGTACGTGGGTTCTTTCCGGGTACTCCGGCTTCCTCCCACAGTCCAAAGACATGCAGTTAGTGGGGGTAGGTTAATTGATAATTCTCAGTTGTCTATAGGTGTGAATGTGAGTGTGAATGGTTGTCCAACAAACTTGTGACCTGTCCAGGGTGTACCCTGCCTCCCTGCCTGAGAGGAAAAACAACAGAGAGAGGGGGGAGAGGAAAAGGAGCGAGGATCAGAGCAAATGTGACAGAAAGATTGAATGAAAGAAAAAGAGCAAAAGAAACAAAAGACAGTGTTTATTTTTCTTTCATGTCTGCGGTTCTGATTTATGCTGCTGAAGATGTGGCGTCACATTGGTGTTCCAGTGGTTCACCACACGGTGTTCTTGCACCACCATCAGGATTGTTCTACATGCTTATTAAAGTTTATCACAAAGGACTAGAAATAATTAATCTTATACTCAAATGAAGTCAATGTGATTTCTCCCAGGGGCTTTAAATATTCAAAAATAATAATGACGAGACACGGAGGGTCCTTTAAAAGGATTTATTGCCTCTTTCTCATTAAGTTGGTCATAAATCAAAAGGGTTAGTTCAGTGATTTTACAGCCAAAGTGGAATGAATGAGAAGTGTGAGACATTTTTAAACCTTAGCCAGCGATGTGAGCAATGTAAACAACACACATGTCGACATATATCAGTCAGCCCTGTATCTTAATGCTAACTTAACACAGCTCATGTGATCTGATCACAGCGATACTATGCAGACATTTTCACAGTCAAGGCATGTTTTATGTCAGACATGTTCACAATCAGCCAAAGCCTTCTTAGCACAAAGATTAACATTTCATTTGCTGCCATTAAACATTCATCAGATGATTTAACACAATCATTTTGTTTTTCCCCGCCATAAATCCTGAGACTGATGTGTTCGAATCTCTTACAGCAAACAGATCACTTCAATAAAAGGAGCATTCATTTGAAATAGGCCACAAAAGGATCGCCACTTCATTTAAGAAAACTCAATAATATTTAACACAATATAGTGTGTTCATCAGTCTCCTTTAGAGGTATTACAGGTGGATTCTGTCACAGCCAGGTGTCTCAGCTTTATTTCGTCGTTAAGCTAAGCTAACCACCTGCTTCAAATTCATGAGAATCAATCTTCTCATCTAACTCTCAGCAAAGAAGTCAAACAGTAGATTTCCCAGATTATCAAACGGTTTCTAATTTCCAGACATTATCTTCAGACCATCAAACCTCGTCCAGTTACCACTGTTTGGGACTCGTGCTGCATCTGGAGATTCTTCAAATCTGCCAGATTTATTCTCATTTCCATAATGATGAGTTCACACAGGGCCGTCTTTGCAGGTGAACTGCAGCACATGTGGAAAACTCTTTATGGTTGTTTCATTAACAGAAACCAGCAGGTTGTGAAAACTGATTGCAAGTGAAAATCTGGAGCACTCAGACTTCTTCCACTGCACAAAGAAACTGTCAGTTTGTTTTTCCATTAATAATGTGTCTGTGCACCAAACATTTTCCTCTAAACCTTTAAATCCAGTTGATAGAAATTATTACTGTATGTTTAATTTAGAAAGTGAAGCTAAGCTTTGGGCTGACCTCTCTCACAGCAGTGTTTCCCTCTAAAATAAATACAAAAAAATATAAATGTCTGATAATAAGTCCTACATTTCTGCTCCAATTCATTTTAACCAGACTAGATTATGGGTCGGTTAATTCGAGGTCAGGAAAATTAATTGGGGTGAAAAATAGCGTTCATCATATTTGAGCAGTTTAATTTTTCTGCCTCCAATTTGATAGGAACTGAGTAGGACATGCAAATATTTAATCCTTCTTAGCTTATGTAGTTCTTTACACATGCAGCAAAATCTGTAAAAATAGTCAGAGTCTGGATTTGGCAGCTGATTTTCTGACTTGCAGCAAAATATATTGGCTAATAAGAAGTGCCCAGAAGTAAACAAATGTGATTTTATAATGTAAACATACGTTTTTACATTTAATACACCAGAAAGAAAACTGTTAATTTACTCATCACTCACATATTTTAACATCAGCATCTCATCCAACTATTTCAGATTCAGCAATTCTGCAAACACGTGAATAATTCAGAAAATTATTGATTCCTGTGAAGATTTATTCAGGAAATTTGGATATTAGCAATTTAACTTGTGCCTCACGTCTGGAGAGTCATGTACAAATTCACCTGTATTATCAATTTCTAATCAAACCAAATATGAGCTGAAGTTGTTAAAAGTGAATGCTGACATACACATGAGGATTTTGACCCATGTAACTGCATCCACCCTGATGACAAAGCTCTAATGCTTCACATTTCACAATGTGAAAATGAGAGAGTAACTTAAACTCCACTTCAGAGTAAATTTATCATCTTATTAGCAGGAAAATAAACTCCTTCTGACCTTGATCATCATGATGCGTCATCAACTGTTCCTTTGTTTTTAGGATCAACATTACAGCCACTCAGATCACTGCTGCAAAAGTGAATAATTTACAGAATTAAGATTTATGTTCCAGTACAGAAATCATCCGATTTTCCTTTTTTAATTTGTCTCCTGCAGCCTTCACTTAATCTTTGCTCTGTGTTGCTCTTTACATGTGATTCACAGCAGGATGCAGCAAGCAAAGGTGTGTTGATGTAGTGCTCTGCAGTGCCTGCAGGGGGCGTTTCAGGGTCAAAAAACATTCCAGATCAAAATGAAGCTCTGCTCGGAGAGCCACCTACTGGGGAGGAGATGCAGACACATGAAAGAGGAACACCTGCTACTCAGGATGTCACGCATAGCCCTTAAATATCATTGAGATGGCTCGTATAGAGTGATGGCTTTAACGCATTAATGCTTCACTCTCTCTGAGTGAAGTGATTCTACAGCTCTGTGGGTGTGTCATGTCTCTGCTTTGGGTTCAGTGTGTGGGAGTTAAACTCAGTGTGACGCACAGGAAGCTACGGACACAGATGCAGGTGAGATGCAGGTCACAGTCGACGATCGACGACTCAAAACTGGATCCAGTTTGCGGTGTTTTGTGGTCGAGACGGAGGTGGAACAGAGCTGAAAACAAAAACTCGCAGTCAATTTCCAGTTATTCAGATGACACTTTGAAATTTATTAAAGGACAGGAAGTTTGTTTTGTTACTGCCACAAATACTTAATTACTGTAATCAGTTATCAACAAATCAATTCTATTCTATTTAGTGTAACAAAAAGAATAATTAATATCTAAACTAACAGTTTAGATATTTTGTATAGTTCTTAGTTTCCCTGCAACAAAAGAATGAATAACTAATGACAAAGTAATCAAAAAAATAAATTAGCATCAGACAAATACTTACTGTAAACAATTTTAAGTGTCAGCTATAGCTGCTTTTACGCACACACAGTAAACCCATTTACATGGCAAATTTAGTTGGCAAGTATCTGGAAAAAATTTTGCAACTTTTAGAACAAACACAGGCAAAATAAATGGACCAAATGCCAGAACTGACTAATTAACCATCTTAATATGGCCCTGGACAGTCCAGCACCAAAACCAAAAGCCCTCAAAAATCAACAGGCAGGAAGAAGAAGGAACCTCACAGGGAATGACTTCAGATAGCCTTTACTGCTATTTAACTTCACCACAGTGCAACGTTTTCAATCACTCTTTAGTACAGACATGAAAAAATGCGACAAGTGTTAAGGTCATTTAAATGCTTATATAGCATTAAGTGACTTTTCTTTAATGTTAGTAATATTTTCCAATGTAACAATGTTTTCTCTCTCTTTTTTAAAGGAAAGGACATGCTAATGTTAATGGGAATGGACCTCAGTATGCAAAACTATAAGATGCAAATAGCAGATTTGTGCAAAACTGCTAATTTACATTGTAGTTTTGATTCAGTTACCAAGTGTATGACCCTTCACTTGCTTAAGCTAAGTTGATACAGCTGTCTGTGAAAAAAATGTTCCCTCCTGCCCTACAGTATGGAAAGGTCAGTCCATCCCTGTGAAGCACCATGTAAAATCCATTTCAAGTGCTATCACATCAAAGGTATGTTTGAATGTCCGTCATCATTACTATGACTGTCATTCTCATTCTCTGTAGTTTTTGCAGGTGCTGAATAATTTAAATGTTTTATTAAAGAACTCTCTTTTTGTGTGGAGGGCCTTGACTGGTCTACAAAAAACACAGAACTCAACTTCAACTGCTTTCAGCACCTTTCAAATGAAACTTTAACCGGGAGCCAGTGCTAATCAGTGATAATCAGTGAAGGCTTAGAAAATACCCAGTCCTTCAGTGTCCTCATACATTTAGATTCAACACAAGAAATAATTTTCTTACCTTGCAGGAGCAGAAAATTCTCCCCAAAGAAGATCTGAACTAGTGTTTGACTGAACCACTGTGTTGGAGTTACTACTGTCCAGCTCCAGCAGGCAGCCTGACAGACAGAGACAGAAGCAGAGCTCATTAGCCTACGAGCTGGCACAGATTTTACTCATTTTCTGCAGCCTGAAGACGAATGAGTCATCTAACAGCCACTAATTAACACAGTGCCTGTGGAAACGGGTCACTCGTGTACTCGTGTTAAAGCTGCACAAAGGGGAACATCCCACCTGACATCCTGTGTGCACTTTCATTTGCTGGGGAAGATGTTTATATAAAGTCAGTTTGCATACCTGTCGCTGTGCTTCCCGTCTGTGGGACTATGTTGTGATTCGATAACCCTGATGAAGGAGGAGGAGCTATCTTGCCTCCAGGTGGTGGTGGGAGAAGTCCAAATCCACCCGATCCTTGTGGGCGGGGCTTATCCCTCTTTTTCCCTTGCTGCAGATGGAGAAGAAAGAAGTTAGGCTCATGCGAAGACAAAAAAAATGTATTTCTTCATACTTCATACTTCATGGTTAAAGGATTGGATCACAAAATGTAACCTTTAAATTTAATCAGGATTTTCATTTTTCTGGGGTATTTCTGTTTTGTTTTGTCTTTTTGCTTTTTTAAAATGAGACTTAAATGTAAGTTCAATAAGAAATATCTGTATTCATTTGTCTGCCTGCAGTCCTGGGTGTTCAGGCTGTTACTCTGTCCTTTGCATCACTGCCAAACTCAATTCTGTTGTCATCACTGGTCCAATCATTTTCATGACTCATGTCATTCTGCCTTTCAGACTCATTTGTGTGATCTGCCTCCACCCCATCCTTCAACAGCACAGCCCTGCATGTGCCCCTTTTATGGACAGATTTTTATCAGCATGTATTGTATATGCACATAAGCTGGTTCTCACCCCTATGTTGAGTGTGATGGTCTGCCCTTCCTTAAAGCCCAAGTCCAGCTTTGGTCCTGAATCCCCGAGCTGGGCATTTTTACTGAGTTCGGTCTCTTGTTTCACCCATCTGCAGAGAAGCAAGCCACACAAACACACACACTCAGCACTGATACAGAAATAAACAATGCACCTCAGCAGTTTTAACAACCACAGCATGCAGCTTTCTACAAGCGCATCTCGAAAACAACACTTCACTTTGATGTGGAGTGCTTGTGTTGCAGACAGTTACAGTGAAGGAGAAAAATCAATACTCAGTGAATACCATTAAAGACAGGATGTACATCTGATGTTTGAGAAATTTACTGCGTATTAGATTCCTCAAACACTCAGAATTTACTCATTTTAAGCAAAATTTTATGTGACAAAACTAAAATGCGACAGTCTAGCACATAGGTTTGATGAGCCCCTAAAACACTTTGTGGTTTAATGGTCAGACCTTCTCCCTCCTTTCTTAAATATTTTATATTGTATGGTTGAACCAAAACCTAAACAAACTTTTTTTTTCAGCTTACTGCTTCCCAACAACCACCAGGTAGGAGGCAGGAGGAGTTCAGGGGCTCAGCATAGAGCCACTAGATGTAGCTCAGATGCCTCCTGGTGCAGCTGCAAATACAGGGAGTGCAGAATTATTAGGCAAATGAGTATTTTGTCCACATCATCCTCTTCATGCATGTTGTCTTACTCCAAGCTGTATAGGCTCGAAAGCCTACTACCAATTAAGCATATTAGGTGATGTGCATCTCTGTAATGAGAAGGGGTGTGGTCTAATGACATCAACACCCTATATCAGGTGTGCATAATAATTAGGCAACTTCCTTTCCTTTGGCAAAATGGGTCACAAGAAGGACTTGACAGGCTCAGAAAAGTCAAAAATAGTGAGATATCTTGCAGAGGGATGCAGCAGTCTTAAAATTGCAAAGCTTCTGAAGCGTGATCATTGAACAATCAAGCGTTTCATTCAAAATAGTCAACAGGGTCGCAAGAAGCGTGTGGAAAACCAAGGCGCAAAATAACTGCCCATGAACTGAGAAAAGTCAAGCGTGCAGCTGCCAAGATGCCACTTGCCACCAGTTTGGCCATATTTCAGAGCTGCAACATCCCTGGAGTGCCCAAAAGCACAAGGTGTGCAATACTCAGAGACATGGCCAAGGTAAGAAAGGCTGAAAGACGACCACCACTGAACAAGACACACAAGCTGAAACGTCAAGACTGGGCCAAGAAATATCTCAAGACTGATTTTTCTAAGGTTTTATGGACTGATGAAATGAGAGTGAGTCTTGATGGGCCAGATGGATGGGCCCGTGGCTGGATTGGTAAGGGCAGAGAGCTCCAGTCCCACTCAGACGCCAGCAAGGTGGAGGTGGAGTACTGGTTTGGGCTGGTATCATCAAAGATGAGCTTGTGGGGCCTTTTCGGGTTGAGGATGGAGTCAAGCTCAACTCCCAGTCCTATTGCCAGTTTCTGGAAGACACCTTCTTCAAGCAGTGGTACAGGAAGAAGTCTGCATCCTTCAAGAAAAACATGATTTTCATGCAGGACAATGCTCCATCACACGCAGCGTCCAAGTACTCCACAGCGTGGCTGGCAAGAAAGGGTATAAAAGAAGAAAAACTAATGACATGGCCTCCTTGTTCACCTGATCTGAACCCCATTGAGAACCTGTGGTCCATCATCAAATGTGAGATTTACAAGGAGGAAAACAGTACACCTCTCTGAACAGTGTCTGGGAGGCTGTGGTTGCTGCTGCACGCAATGTTGATGGTGAACAGATCAAAACACTGACAGAATCCATGGATGGCAGGCTTTTGAGTGTCCTTGCAAAGAAAGGTGGCTATATTGGTCGCTGATTTGTTTTTGAATGTCAGAAATGTATATTTGTGAATGTGGAGATGTTATATTGGTTTCACTGGTAAAAATAAATAATTGAAATGGGTATATATTTGTTTTTTGTTACATTGCCTAATAATTATGCACAGTAATAGTCACCTGCACACACAGATATCCCCCTAAAATAGCTAAAACTAAAAACTACTTCCAAAAACATTCAGCTTTGATATTAATGAGTTTTTGGGGTTCATTGAGAACATGGTTGTTGTTCAATAATAAAATTATTCCTCAAAAATACAACTTGCCTAATAATTCTGCACTCCCTGTACTTCAGTATCCCAGGAAGAGCTGAAGGAGGTGGGCATGTAGGAAGAGGGTGGTCAAGGCATCTCTGCTTAGACTGGTGCCCTTGCGACCCAGATCCAGATAAGTGGCAGAAGCATGGATGGATGCACCCAGCTCTGCTGCTTGTTTTATTCATTTCTGAACAACTTCAGCCTGGCTGAAGGCCTGTAAGGGGGATGAGGGCAGTACTGCTACTTTTACTCAATATCATTCTGCATAGGAAAATACAAATATGAGCTACTGGATGATCTGGCATAACCAGTGTTTCACAGACATTACATGTTTCAATCCCCTGCTAGAAGATTGTCAACAAAAAACAGAAAGTAATCCACTAAAACCACCAAACCACCAAATCTTGCTTACTTGAAATGATCCTGCAAAGCCACGTTGAAGTCAAAAGCATCCCCTCGGTCACCAAAACCAACTCCAATGAAAGCACTGCGACCTGCCAGTAAGATATGATAACTCACATTAAGACCAGCAAAGAAAGGATTTAAAGTCTTTGAGCAAGGTTACGAAATATTCAGGACTTGCCGGGGTATTTAAACCCTCACCGTTGTCATCCTGTATCCGCAGAACAAAGTAGCGGCTGGAGTCGCTGACGGTTTCCACTGCAATACCAGGATACTCCTTCACTGGTGCCTGGGCAAACAGCTCCCCTGCCACAGCAGAGGACATGTTAAACCAATACAATGCAGTGAGGAAAAGTCGTGCTTCAGCACAGATGGGTCATAATTCTCAGTGGAAACGTCACCACTAGCGTGACTTTCACATTACAGCGAGTCTGTCAATTTTACTATAAAAATATAGTTTTTATGTAGTTTTTAGTGCTAAACCCAGTGATGTCATACCTGAGATTTTGTCCTCCAGTTTAACGTAGGCCACTTTGCCCTTGGCTGTGATCCTCATTCGACCTGACCAGTCTGGGGCATCGAGCTTCCAATCAGCTGCCCTGCAGAAATTATTTGCAAGAAGTTGAGCATTTTCAGAGCTGCAACTATCAGTTAGTCTGGTTACATTTCAATTAAATGCCAGTCATTCTCTCTGTTAATCACTTCATTTCTAAAGGAAAAAAAAAACATTGTAACTGGCTTCCAAACAAGACACAGAAATCAGGAAAACGCTCCAACTCAGGTTCTAAATACAGTACATATCTGCTTAAAGAATAACCCAAACCTGGCTTTTCGGGTTTGTTTGGCATAGTGGATTAGAGGGCTTGAGGCACACTAGAGTGCATAGATTTTCCTATTTTCTTTAGTAATTTATTAATAAAACATCATAATTATTTAAACAGTCTCCACACCTAGTATCACTAAATAAAGCTACAAAACAGACAATGGAAAGAAAAGTGATGCTTCTTGTAATATATTTTTACCTCTTAGAGAATTTAATAACCTTTAGATTAAATGATTAGAATCCAGGGCTGCTTAAATACTTATTTATTTTCATGTCATAATGTGGCCTCACGAGTGCTGACAAAAGTCCAGATCCAATGAGGTTTCACTTGTTTCACTGACACTAATATGTACAAAGTCCAAAGTGACTTCTGCTTATTGCTTATTTTGAACAATAAAATCCAGAGAGATTCGGTGATATTTGGTTGAAAATTTATATTTTCTAACATCTAACAAATGTTTGAAGGCTGTATTGAAACGTTTTGTGTATTTTAATGAGTAGGATCTTTATTTTCTCTCTCTGATATTTCTTGATTTAGGTGTTCATTTACTTTCATTATTGCAGTTGTAATATGTGCTGCCTCAGGAGCCACCAAACCATTAGTAGAGGCTGCACATATTAAAGTGGGATTATTTATTTAATTGTAAAAACAAATATCCAAGGTTATTGCTTTAATGTGGTTATGTTATGATAAATAATTTTACTTTTTAGCAGTTTAATTTAAAATATTATTGAAAGTGTAAGAGCATTTTACAAAGAAATGGGTAAAAAATGGGCCCATTTTTCCTCCATTCTTACCCCTTTAAAAGAAATCTTGAGCCTCCTGGTTTATCTCCAGAGCCCTTTTAGATGTTCCAGAATCACAAAGCAAATTACTTTAATTACACTGAAAATATGCATTTATTTTACACATTGGAGCTCCGGCTCATAAACGAAAAGGATGGTAAAAGCTCACACTTACACGTCACCTTTTTTTACAACAGAGATTTTGTTTTGGGTTATATTTTTGTGTTGCGTGAGCAATTCAAATCATTTTAAATTAGTGTAATTTATTACTAAATTTACGGTCTGATATTCTTCTAAAGCTGCAGTAGAGGGGTGCACTAACAAGGTCCTCTTAGAGTCATGTTATTCCACATTACTCAGCTTGGCCTTCAGTAACACTTCAGGAATTTTGGAGTCGTTTTTGACCAAGATATCTCCATCAGCGTGCATGTTAGACAAATATGTAGGACTGCTTTCTTGCATTTGGCAATATCGCTAAAATTAGAAACACCCTATCTCAGAGTGATGCTGAAAAACTAGTTCATGCATTTATCACTTGACTACTGTAATTCATTATTATCAGGATGTCCTAAAAACTCCCTAAAAAGGCTTTAGTTGATCAAAACACTGTAGCCAGAGTACTAACAGGGACTTGAAAGAGAGAGCATATTTCTCCCATTCTGGCTTCTCTTCACTGGCTCCTTGTTAAATCCAGAATCAAATTAAAAATCCTCTTATTACTGACCTCTTATTACTGTATCACCCCAACAGAGCCCTTTGTTCTCAGATGGCTCCCTTATTTTCACTTTTAAGGCCCCTCTATTGTGGAACTAGCTAGGAACTAGGAGGTTTCTTCCTTTTAAAAGGGGAGTTTTTCCTTCCCACTGTTGCCAAGTGCTTGCTCAATGGAATTGGGGGGTATTAAGTATTAACCGCTTTAAGGCAACTCTTGCTGCAATATTCCACTATATAAATTAGACTTATTTAAAAAGATTTTTTTTATTAATGGCATGTTTCTTACAAGTCTTAACTAATGAACTATTAGTGTTTACCATTATCATTACTCTAATTTGTAAAGGTACAATTTGGAGATTATTCTAGCTTAAAAGAGCTGTAAGTAATTATTAGGAAAAAACTGTTTAAACTCCTTGATTTAACTGCTTCTGTGACTGGGACAGAGAACTCCATAACATGCTTGTACGGGAAGATTTCATGGCTGCAGCCAACAATTTTCTTCATTCCTAAATGAAAAACCATTAACTTAGATTGAAAAACCAAAAGCTGTTCAGCTGATTAACATAGAAAACTATGGAATTAGCAAATGTTCACATAGAAAAAGCAGGATCCCATGAATATCATCTAATAATTTCAGCTGGTGGGTTTCAGGGAACAGGTGCAGGGAGAAAGGAGGGCTTCAGCACATCTTTGCCCGGCTCCAGGAAGTTAATACAGCCGTGCAGTAGAGCAGGATGGATTTGAAGATTTTATCTGAAGGGATCAATTAAAAGCAAACACAGAAGATTTCAGACTGAAGAGCCTGAACAGTTTGTGGAGAAGACATCCCAGCTGTCACAGAGGAGAGTGGGACTATCCTGGCAAACCGCCCGTATCGAGCCAGCATGATGACAAATACCCCCGGTCACATCTCTGACAGCTCAGCGAACCCCCGCACACCAAACGACCAACATTTCAGCCTCTCTTCATCTTCACAACACCTGGAGATGGACTTTCATCTCATCAGCTGCTTCCGACATCAGAGCATAAAGCCAGCACTGTCCCTCTCCGTGATTTGTAAAGCATGCGCTGACTATCGAGCAGTTAAAGTACAACACCCAAACCCGCCCATCAAACGCATTTAAACTGCATTTCATAGCAACGTCAGCGAGCCACTGGTGTGCCTTTACCTGTACGCTCGGTTTGAAGCTCGCGGCGGGATACGGTAAACGTTGACATCGGGTTTAACGCACAGGATCGACTCGTACTCTCCCTCGGCCGCCATCTTGGTCCAACTGTTATTGATGTGGGAGTTGTGGTAGTGACTCATTTATTCAGCTCTTTTCAAACGGGGGCATGTGTGTGTATGCGTGTGTGTATGTGTGTATGCGTGTGTGTATGTGTGTATGCGTGTGTGTGTATGTGTGTGTGGTTCAGGGGGACCTAACCGACACACTACGTCATTTAAAGCTTAGACAGTAACCGTAAGCAACAGAAAAAAATGATACTTTACTACCATAAAACTGAATGATGTTTTTAATTTTAAACAAAAAGAAAATTATTTTTTGGAGCAAAGGAGAACTAGATTGTTTATATTGGGAATTTAAATCAATCAATCAATCAATCAATCAATATATAAAGACATAAATAACACTAATGCGGGTGGGGGGGCGTGGCCTGGCAGGTGCTGAAAACTGCGGAAGCGGAAACCGTCCGGTCGTGTCGTCTACTCGAAGATTCCTGAATATCTGCTCATGGTTAGTGCTTTATTTTTACTGTAAATATGCATGTTTGATATGCAAAACGTCAGGTGTAGTTTTCCACTAAAAGCAGGGGACGTTTCGTGGACTATATCCCACCATTTGAACACTAAAATCGGATATTTATGATGGAGCTCGCTGCCTTGACAACACCGCTTGGCTGTTAGCCATATTGACGCCTGCTGACCGTCTTCAGTCGCTCTCCGAGGTCCTGAAAACACGAACCATGACTCTTGTTACAAACACCACGACTGCGTATCCTAAGACTAAGTATCCAGTTGCGATAAACATGCAATTTTATCTTTTCTTTTCTTAAAATGTATCTAACAAGCCCTGGTAGCTAACTAGCTTGTAGCTCAGCTGGATTCTGAGCTAACGTAGGTGGGGATATATGTTTGTCGCAGTGACAAAGCTGTCACTTACAGTAGGTTAGTTTACGATTTGCAGTCAGTTATGTGTACCCCCCTGGTCAGCTCTTTAATATGTTGACTGGTTTCTCCTTGCAGCGTTAGGATCTGGTTTCTGACATCCTGAGACAAACCAATGCAGGCAGGAGGAAGAGGCAGGATGAATGCTAACTGAGACAGCACAACAAATACAACCAAAAGTTAGACTTTTACAGCAGAGGAAGATTTTACTGAAGGTATGTCACTGTGTTGTTCATGCGTGAGAACATATAGTTGCATTGCATATGATTTGTGTATTGATTACTGTTATATGTGGCATTGCCATCGTCAAAATCCATTAAGTTATAGATTAAAAAACAGGCCAGTAGGTCAGAGTTTTATTGGTCCAGAGTGAAGTACAAAAAAAATCATTACTTTATATGCAGCTGCAGACTGAAGGGGTTTTTTGTTGTTGTTTTTTTTTTCGGGCTCAAAGGGAAACCAGTATTCATAACTGAATGAAAGCAGTTCTTTGACTGTGTCTTTCACAGTGTTCTTCTCCATTTGTGGCATCTACACCATGCATGACATTTAGATTTTTATGCAAGAGTTTTGCCTCTGCACTAGCAACTCTGATGATTCCTATCATCTGACAAAAGCATTAACACACTGCTTACCTTATACGTACTTTTTAGTTTGGGGGATTTTTGGATTCATTTAATAGCACAGTGAAGATTACACAGGAAGGTGGGGGATGGGACACACAGCAAATAGCCTCAGGTTGGAGTCAACCATGGGCTGCTGCATCTAGCCTTGCAGCATATCTTGACTTGCTTAGCCTATGAGCTAATTGAGCATCCACTTTAACAGAATTTGCTAAATAATTAAATTATTTTAGGGGTAATGAGTGCATAAAAATAGTAAGCTAACAGTTTATTAAAAAAAGTTTGTGCAGATGCATGTTGTAGTAATAACAAAAAATAAAAAATGGTTGTCACTGAATCACAAGGCAAAACTAGGCATTAACATGCCTCATCAAAGCATTAGGGAAACAGTGGCTAATTCCAGACCACCCTGCGGGTGGTCTATCCTTCAAGCTTGAGTCCTCTACCAGAGGCCTGGGATTTTGAGGGTCCTGTGAAGTATCTTTGCTGTTCCTAGGGCTGCGCTTCTCTGGACAGAGATCTTGGATGTTGTTCATGGGGTCTGTTGGAGCCACTCGCCTAGCTTGGGGGTCACTACACTAAGTGCTCAGATAACCTCTGGGACCACTGTTACCTTTACCCTTGACATCTTCTCAAGCTCTTCTCTGAGCTCTTGGTACTTCTCCAGCTTCTTGTGTTCCTTCTTCCTGATCTTGCTGTCATTCATTATTGTTACGGCCTCTTCCTCTGCTTCTCCACCACTACTATGTCCGGTTGGTTAGTTATCACTAGTTTTTCTTTCTGTATCTGGAAGTCCCACAGGATCGTAGCTCAGTCATTCTCGACCATCCTAGGGGGCGTCTCCCACTTTGACCTCGGAACCTTCAGGCCATACTCGGCACAGATGTTGGTTATGGCATTCCATGTGTCTCCTGCCTGCTAGCATCTTGCACCCTGCTGTTTGTTTGCATTTGTTTCACATGTCACGTTCAACAGACGTTGCCCATATGTAACTTAGAGGTCACTCAAATTTATATTCACGATGGAATTTTGTTCAAGTCGGAGTGAAGTTTTCAAAAAGCTGTGTAGGCCTGGCCTGGATTTATAATAACAATAATAATAATAATAATAATGATGATGCTATGTATAAAATAGCATCATTAATTAGTATATTTTCTGTTTTTTATGAATGATATAAAACAGGAAAGTATTAAATAACTTGAGCTTTAGAAAATAAATGGCATAGAGGTATTGTGACTTCCCTTTAGACTCACCCTGGAATGCTGCAGGTATCTCTGCTATAAAGAAAGAAAGGAGGGCAGTCAAATTTAAAACTGACAAATCCAGCAGTGTACTTGTGTAGATTTTACTTTGTGTTTAATCCAGTTGAGCTGTCGGTGTATAAAACAAACAGGTGTTTGATGGGAGGATCTCCTTTTCATGTTAAGGGCTACTCAACAAATAGCTTGATAAACGACTCGTGGGCTTTTTAATTGTAATGGTTTGATTGTGATTACAGAAACAAAGTGCTGCTGTTGCAAACTATAGGGAAAAAAGGATTTGCTTCACTCCAGCTGGGTTCACCTGAGTCTCGGTCCAAGTGCTCACACTCTGCGGCTCAAAAAGTGAGCCCATCAGAGACGCTGCACCTCAAATTACACAAAATCTTGTGATTGTTTTTATCAAACACATGCTCTTATACATGTGGATCTACGAGATTTTCACTCATTATAAGTCAAAGTCTTGTGCTCCTTCACTGATTGTGCAAAAAGCTGAAAGACGGGGTTTATCATTGGCCAATTTGCTGTCTTTGATGAAAAACTGACCTGAATAGGCCAACCGCTGGGTAGTTCCTGGTCCAACATAACATTTTACTGGGTCTTGGCAATCAGACCACCAGTTATGTTGAACCATGCAATCTGACTAAAATAAACATAGCATTTTCACAAAACAATAAACCTCTGCTTCATCTCCGTTCTCTATTATCGACCAACCGTCAACTATAAAAATGATGCACAATGAGCAAAAAAATGTATATGTGGACGTGGCTTTAGATAAAAGTTAGGATAAATGTCCTTGGTAATCAATGTAGAAATCCAAAAAATTTTCAAAAATGTTAATTTTTTAGAACTCTTTGTGTTTTCTTTTGCTTTGTTCTCATGTTTTCTCTAAATCAGATTGCGGTGGTTTGATTCCCCACCTCTCCTCCAGACATCATGACGTCCTCTATGCTCCGTCGACAGCTGAAGAACCTGGTCCAGAACTACTCTGAGGCCGAGGTCAAGGTAGGAGAAGCTAGATTTAAATTATGTTTGCAGCCTTTCAATTCAATATTACCTCATCCAGTAATACAAATAATATTTTTTAAAAATTATATAGGTTAAGTTTAGGATGGCATTAAAGGTAAATATTTATTATGTAGTCTATGCATCAGTGTATGCACAATAAATAATACATTTCTGGCATATGTTTGAACACTAGTAGCTTTAAATTCAAGTCGTCTGGTGTAGTAACAATTGCTTATACTTTAAGAGGATAGAGTGACTAAAGGGTTAATCAAGTAAAAACACTATAAATTAAAACAAAGCAGAAACAATAAATTTTAAGCCCTGAACCTGAATTTCTTAGAGTCAGGGAACATATAGAGATGAATTCCTTTTTTGGATGCTGATCTCAAACATGATCAATAATGTCCTTGAGAACTGATTACTAAACATCTTTAGTAGCATGGCTCATGTAATGAGATGCTCTGCTGCTGCCAGTCCTCCAAAACCCTGATGTTAACATTTTATAAGTTAGCATCTCAAACTTTCAACCTTCCTGAAGCTGTTTTGGCCTCTCTTTGCTCTCTTTGCTTCTGTTGCAGGTGAGAGAGGCGACATCCAATGACCCATGGGGCCCATCCAGCTCTCAGATGGCCGACATTTCTGACCTAACGTACAACGTTGTGGCCTGTAATGAGATCATGACGATGCTCTGGAAACGTCTGAAAGACGACAAGAACTGGAGACATATCCACAAGGTGAGCGATGGTGAAGGAGCAACACTAGAAAAAAGAAGGGTTGGCTTTAGAGGATAGATGCTGGTTTCAGACATATATTGGATTCTTTGGGGATGAGTGTGGAATTGTCCATTTATTCACAAAAAAGAGGGGAAACATTCATCTTCAGATATAGTCAGTGTCTGTCTTCTGTTACCTATCTCTACAATGTGGTGCCCATCTGAAGAGAGGGTTATTTTTTTTATTTATTTATTTTTTGGCAGATACAGTTTCCAGATGTCCCTTTAATGCACCATGTGCAAAATCGGGTTATTTTGATACAGTCACTGAATATGTCTGTGTGATTGTGCCTGTTCAAAACATGGCTGTACAAATTGTGTGTTGCAGCTTGCTCCAAACTACATGAGTGACTGACTGAAGCCATCTGTCACAGGAAACCAGAAACAATAAATCAATAAAATTAACACAAAAGAACTAGTTTGATTTTTAACCCATCACAGTGTTGATTGTTTGAATTAGCTTTATGTGAGGGCAGCATGTAAAACCTCATATACCACAGCTGTTGTTTTATTTTTGTGATTAACAATAAAAGGATTGTTGTCCCCAACTATTCCCCAAACCTCTTACCCCTAAGTTTCATAACACTGTTTCTACTTGTTTCCTGTGCAGCCGTTATCAAATGAAAAGCAAAAACAATCTAATAAAACAGACTGTGTAAGTGAAGGTTGAATTCAGTAGAGCAGCATAACAGTAAGCTAGCACATAGGGATGCCTCTGTCAGCTTGGTGTGAGGGTTGGTGTGACACGAGCATGCGGGGAATAGAGTGAGATGGAGGCAGTTGATCCGCTGTCACGACCTGATGGGACCAACAGAGAAGAAGGAAGGCATTCTTCATCTAAGTAGCATGTACAGTATCTATATAGGAATACACAAGGTTTTAAAAATAAACATTTAACTTTGTAAAGTTTGTTAATATTTAGGTTTTTTTAAACCCTTACAGCAAAAATCTGTTTCGTTTTTCTTTTAAAAGCACAGTTTAGTCTATTAAATGGCAGTTATTACTCTCTGAACGTCAGCCGTATCACTGCTTCCGTTTCAGCTTTGCCAGTCAGCCACGTGACTCAGTGTTGGCTCATCAGTTCCACAGAAATTATGTGTTTTCAGTCGTTTTTCTTATCTTTCATCCGTTGCACCAATATTTTTGGTTCCTTTTTACTCATCCTATTTATTCCCTAATGCAGATAAAACCAGAAGCATTGTAGTGATGGGAAACTGCATTTTTATTTTATATAAATGAGTTTGTGTTGTCGTGTGTCTTTTTTATTCTAGTCCCTGACACTCCTGGAGTACCTGCTGAAGACCGGTGATGATCGCGTGCTTCTGAAAATGAAAGACAACATCTACATTGTCAAAGCTCTCACAGAGTACCGCTTTGTAGAAAAGGATGGCAAAGATCAGGTGATGCACACTTCCTGATTATGTAAAATGGATACAGTCTTTTAGCTTCCATTAAAGGATTTCATGCTATGCATTAAGACTGTTACTGGTACTATAATATTTATGTCATTAACCTTCAGACCAGGTTTACGGCAAGAATGAAAGTATAGTCTGGGTTTGCTGCCTCAATCAGATTAAGAAACTCCTAACTGAAAACCTTTTCAGAGTAACAAACACATTTAATTTCTCTACACCATGAATAAAATTGTTTTGTTTTTTTTTATCATATGCTATAGTTTGTTTTAAATTAGACCTTGAATAGTTCTGATCTTGTTTTGCAAAAGCAATACCATTTGGGGTTTTGCTACAAGCACAAGTATTTCAGGCTTAAATAATTTTTCTGAAATGGTCAGAGCCAAGTGAATTATTGTAGCCATATTTGTGCCAGGGTGTAAATGTGAGAGAGAAGGCCAAGGTTGTTCTTGTTCTTATGGAGGACGATGAGAAACTAAAGGAAGAGAGAGAGTTTGCTGTCAAGACCAGAGAAAAGACATCAAAAAGTGCAGCTGGTGAGCCCTTTTTAATATCACTGCTAAATACTGTTGTTCCATAGGTTTTCTTCACTGATCATTTCTATTCTTTTGCTTACTTTCCAACCAGCATCATCTGCGGACAACGTCAAGGATCCAAACTATAAGCCGTGTTATGTACCTGGGACCACAGGGCTTCCATCTTTGGACAACATACCCTCTGTAGCTGACTTGACTGCTTCCTTCGCCGCCCGCAAAGAAGAGCGGCTTAAACAGGAAGCTGAGAAGAAAGAAGCCGAGAGACGGGTAAGTACAGCGCAAAGGTGTAGAAAGATCAAACATACCCCAATATGATGCTGCCAAGGGGCTCTATTTCAGATAAAACGCCATTGCCAATAAATGGTAGGCTAACCTGGAAACTCTCCAAACATTTAGCCAACATGTTTACATTTGAAGGCCTTCTGTTTTATTGCCTTAAAGTAAACAAAAAAATCTCAACAGGCAGAAGCTATATATTGAGAAACCCATTGCAGACTCGTATAATGTGTTGCAGTTTGGTCGCCATTGGTTTGTAGGGCTGCCTCAGTCCAACAACCTGCAGTCTATCCAGCAACTATAGTGAGCTGCCAAGAGACTGACCTAGCTATTATTTATTTATTTTTATTTTTTTTTTAATTACTGTATGTGCTGATTAAGAATGACTATCGTTTGTATTGTGCCATTAAATGGAGGTAGCCACAGCATATAGCATTTTGGTATATGAAATTATTATGGCATATGAATTATTTGTATTGACCATTTTGCAACGGTATGCTAGGCCAAGATGAGTGAAGAGGAGCTAAAATGGGAGGATGCTAATAAAGGTTCTGATGTTAAAATTGACGCTTGGGGAGGAGAGAAAGAAGAGGAAGTAAAAACGGACCCATGGGGAGCTCCCAAAGAACCTAAGGAGGCCGTAGATCCATGGGGCACCCCCTCAAGACCTGACACAACTGAAACCGCAGCTAGCAGTGATCCCTGGGGGGCTCCAACAAGTACTGATAAAGATCCATTTGCAGCAGAACAAACTAATGATGATCCTTTTGTGGCACCAAAAAATGGGGAAGATCCTTTTGCAGCACCGAAAAATGGGGAAGATCCTTTTGTGGCACCGAAAAATGGGGAAGATCCCTTTAGTGCATCAAAAGATGACCCTTTCAACACCCCAAAGGACAGTTCAGACCCTTTCAGTGCCCCCAAAGACACGCAGGATCCATTTGCTGCTCAGAAAGATAAACCAGACCCTTTCAGCTCTTCTAACAATGATCCGTTTAATGCTCCAAAGGATGATCCTTTCAAAGCTCCAAAAGATGACCCATTTATCACCCCAAAAGCTGATCCTTTTAGTACTCCAAAAGAGGATCCCTTTAGTGCCCCTAAAGAAGATCCTTTCATTACCCCAAAAGATGATCCATTTAATGCACCTAAAGACGATCCATTTAGCTCTCCAAAAGATGATCCCTTCAGTGCACCAGCATTAACACCCCCTAAAGAGGACCCATTTGCAGAACCGTCATCAGGGAAAGAGGACCCTTTCACTGCTCCTACAACACCACCTAAAGAAGATCCTTTCTCAGCGCCAACCAAACCTGCTCAAGATCCCTTTGCTGCACCAACAACACCACCCAAAGAGGATCCGTTCTCTACACCATCTTTACTTGCGAAAGATGACCCCTTCGCTGCCCCAACATCTCCACCTCAAGAGGATCCCTTCTCCACAACATCCAAACCAACCAAGGAAGATCCCTTTGCTGCACCAACAACACCACCTAAACCAGACCCATTCACAGCGCCATCCAGTCCACCAAAGGTAGATGCCACAGATCCCTTCGATGCCCCTCTAGTGAGCTCGCCTCAGAGTAGCACAGATGCATGGGGACCCCCAGCCACTTCTCCACCAGCCACCGGATCAGATCCCTGGGGGACCACGGCAAGTGCTTCTTCAACCATCAGTAATTCTGATCCATTTGGAGATGCATCCAAAGCAGACAATGACCCATGGGGGCCTCCAGGTAAGAAACAAATAAATAAATACTTGTACATGGATAGTACTTCTCAGAACTTAAAGCTGAAGAATTTTGCTAATTTCTAACTGTTTTGAATTAGTCGTAGTCAAAATAACCCTTATACTTATCTGAAAAAAGATGCCAACTTTCTTTCATTGGCTGACCCTTATTAACAGAAGGTGGGTGGGGCTGCTGTGCAAACCACTCATTGGTTGTAAGTAGGTGTACATGCTTTACATTTCCACTGTGGAGTTTTATATGGTACTTTAAAGTGCACACATTCACAAAAAGGCATATCATGAATGAAGACTGATTTTGGAAACTGATTTTTATTGAAGAAAGACCAGTGACTGAATTTTTGTACTTATATCACATGTGGCACCTTCATGTTTTTGCTGAAGGCTGAGTAGCGTGTTCCAAAACTCCTCTAGAATAACCAGAGGAGGTAATTCTGCCTTTTATTTCTCCTTCACTTGAACCTGTCTGTTTAATTTACTCACCTAGCTTCGGCTCCTGCCAGTACAGACGATGCATGGGGTGCACCTGCTCCACCTTTAGACTCCTCCCCATCTAGTGACCCCTTTGGAGATGGAGCATCTAAATCCAATCACCCCTGGGGTGCATCAAGCAACACAAGTGGCAACGGCACAGGTACATCACATTCTACACACTGTCTGAATACATGTTTTTGTCATTTATCCATCCAGACAAACACTGATTGTCTGTGTAATCACCTATAACACACTGCTCTGATTTAATTCACTAAATATTTGGCTTGTCTTTAATTAATATACTGAAAGTGGTGACTTGAACCTTCATTATTGTGTCCATACATGGTGATTTGCACGTGTCACCATTTTCCTTGTTTTCATCCTCATTTCCCTGTCAGTCAGCAGTCATCTAACAGTCTTAATCTATTAACCTTCTCTTCCACTTTGCTCTCTCTTCTTCCCTGACCTGTCCCCAAAAGAAAACACCTTTTAGAGTAGAACTGGACCTTTATTTTATTGCAGGAAGGCACTTGAAGCAGGAAGACACGATGTATCGAAAGACTGCTTCCTTCTTGGGCTCGGCAGGGGCATCACTGGTTGACTTGGACGATCTGTTTTCATCTGACCCCAAACCCAGACAGCGCCCCCTCATTGACACCCAAACACAAGCCATCGGTAAGGACAGAAAAAATGACGCGTCAATCTGGGTGAAAAGTAACTTTTCTGACAAATTCGTCATGTGGAAATATTTGTGGTGCGCTTGACTCAAACAGATGCATGAACGCCCTCGAAGACCTGACAAATGAGAGTTACTGAGCATTAGTCACTCCCTGCTGATGTTTCAAATGCATTCCACTTGTGTTCGTCTAAGGTCATTCAAAGATAAGATGAGAGAGGGGTGATTATTGTGGTCATGTGTTTTACCTCCTCTTCCTGCCCCTGTGGCCTCGCTGTAGTATATAGATGTTGTTCTGTGTGTGTGTGTGTGTGTGTGTGTGTGTGTGTGTGTGTGTGTGTGTGTGTGTGTGTGTGTGTGTGTGTGTGTGTGTGTGTGTGTGTGTGTGTGTGTGTGTGTGTGTGTGTGTGTGTGTGTGTGTGTGTGTGTGTGTGTGTGTGTGTGTGTGTGTGTGTGTGTGTGTGTGTGTGTGTGTGTGTGTGTGTGTGTGTGTGTGTGTGTGTGTGTGTGTGTGTGTGAGAGAGCATTAGTGAAGTTACTCTGCATAAAGACTAGTGTACATTAACCAGCAGATGTGTAACCCTTCTCACCCCCCTCTCTCTGCTCTGCTTTGGCACATTTTTCTCTTTACTGGAATTCTTCAAACTGTGTTTAACTCCCTCTCTCCGTCCTTCCCCCTCAACCCTCCATCCTCCTGCCACTCTCCCTGATTTCCCAGGCACTTTCAAAGCAGCAGGCATGACATCCAGCCCTATGCTAAAATCAGGAGCTTTTGCTGAAACATCACCCTCATACTCCAACCCTTTCATTTCGACCATAGCTTCCCCCCATGGTGCACCAACTCCCATTTCTGGAGCTAACAATCCTTCAGCATCACTGAATACTCTGGGAATGTCTAATTCTTCCATCAGTATGATTCATGCATCTCAGATGGGTCCAGAAACGGGAATGCTAAATCCCATTTATATCAATGAGAGTCCACAATTAGGACACAACATGAACTCCCCCGTTGGAGGAGTGGGAATGGTGCAGTTTGGATATCCAGGCTCCCTCTTAATGGGAACTGGAATGATTCACTCAGGTGTCTTTCAAGGGAATCACCCATCAGGTGACGGTCAGTTTAGAAGCTCCATCCCACAGGCCGGTGCTGAAGTCGTCTCAGGCAGCGGGTCAGATGAGATTGTGAACAAAAATAATCCATTCCTGTTCTGACAACTTGATATGTAATTTGGGTCTCTGGAATCACCAAAAAGGTAGTTTTGCATGTTTAGTGCTGCAGTTTAGTGTATAAATTCTCATTACACTGCAAGATTCAGATGGGATTAGTTTTAGAGCAAAAAACCTTACTTTGAAGTGTCTCTTTCCCACAAACAAATGCAAAATTGTTCTGAGTGATCACCTTAGCCTCTAGACCAGCATGTGTGATGGTGTTCGCCACCGCCATTATCAAAACACTATGAGGCAATATCTTTAAAAGACAGGAGTTCATCCCTCCAGTAGAGTTCCAGAGACATGAGTCATTTTTATACAGAACTAGGCTGAGAATTAGCACAGAGCACAACAGCCCACGTCTGACACATTCTCACTAAATCATATGCTTTTGTTTGGTTTGGACAAGCAAGCTGCCTAAGAAGAGCAGGAGACAGGATGCACATCTACACTCCCTAGTGATGAACACACAGGATGATTATCTGTGCAGTTCTCACCACGTGGACGTTGACATTCACAATTCAAATATATAGTATACGCAGCAGTTTTTATGTTTCTAAGCTCGGTTGTCAAAGTGCTGTTGAATTTACCCAGAAGGAAATGACAGTAATTAACATGTTCGAAGCAGTCTAACTATTTGACATGGTAAACTTACATCTGTGTCTTTCTAGAAAGAAGGACACAATCAACAAAAATGGTGTATTGATAATGGGAAGTGGTGAGTATATATTTATACATATTTAGAAGCATAAACATGCAAAACCACCTAATGATGCTTTAATAAAAGCATGAGCTTACACGAACCTCCCCTGAACTGAAGACGCTGCCCATTTTAAAAAAAAAAAAAAAAAAAAAAAAAAAATGCATACAAACACAATGTGTACAGCGTAATATATATATAAACAAATACACAGATTATTAATAAAGCAGTGTAATTCTTATTTAAAAATGAATTTATTAGATTTTTTTCCTTTCCCTGCACAAGTGTGACAAACAGAGAGCACCTCAGTGTATCTGTGTGGAAATCCTAAAGAGTTTTCAGTGTGTTTGAGTGTTGTGACAGGACCTGTAAATCTTTGACTGGGACATGCGTCACTGTAGGATTAAGGGTGCGTGTGTTTGTACATGCCGACTGTGTGTGTGTGTGTGTGTGTGTGTGTGTGCGTGAGTGAGTGAGAGTATAAGTATGTGACCTGTGTGCACGCCATGTGTCTGCAGTATTGTGCTGATGTAAATAGTGGAAGTATTTACAAGTAAACCTGGAAATATACTGTACTGTATATCAGAGTGTTGCAATCACAAGTAACTATTTATTGATCTATTTATTAATTTATTGCTTGGTTAATTATTGACACAGCAATGAAATCCAACAAGGTCCAAGGTCAGGTGTAACTTTCACTTCAGGCAGGCTGGCCTGGTGGTATTGATCGTGTGATGTTAACGGACTTTAGTCTGATTGGTTGTTTAAATACTTCTTCGTGAATCAGCTCGGTAACCAATGCTGGCTTCATCTTCCTGTTTAGCTCTGTAGACATTTTCGAGTCATTGTGTAATTTTCTTCTTGGTTTCCCGGCTCTTTCTGAGGAGAAGCTGAAATGCCATTTTGGCGAAATTAAAAACAGAGTTTAAGAATATCAACTTGTTTAATGTGTATGCTGTTTGAGTGGATGTGTATGTGTACTTGGCCCTCATTTACTTCAACACAAACATCTGAAAGGAGACTAAATGGTTGTGTGTTCTCTTCTTGGGGCTGGTGTTACATTTTACTTTGAAATCTTAAATGGCAGCAGGATTCATCATCATTTATGAACTGTAAACGGTAAATTAAAGCCACACTGAAAGCAGGCAAACATGACGACTGAAAAGGGATCACATGGCTTTGAATTGTTAGTATTTTTTGTGTTTCATGGGCCTGTACGAGTCCTTACTGTGTTACTGACTCGGTAATATGTGAACGTTGGTGGAAAAACAGGCTGGAAAAACAGTCTAGCTTCACATGATTACTATTATTATTTCTCAGATTTAATTTTGTATGAAATTAATTTATTTTGCGGTGTATTAAAATGTATAGTTGTGTTGTAAACTGTGACAGTACATTTGAGAAATAAAATGATTCATGATACATTCACTCTGGCCTCTTTTGGGTCTGGTTGTCTACAGTGGATCCCTTCATTCCTTAACCTGAATTATTTCTCACTCATGATTTTGGTCTTTGAGCCCAGCTTTGTTTCCCAACCAGTAAGGACTTTCTTACTGTCACCACTAGAGGGCCATGATTACCAACATTTACACAGAACATTTAACAGTACCCAAGCTGAAGAAAGATTTAAAGCTATAAATATTTGCACATTCATCAATTCAGGAGCGTTAGCAAATATGGAATTTTTTAGTTGTTGTAATTATCATCATCATTATTATTATTATTATTGTTATTAAACCAGTTGTCTTAGATTTTTATAAAATAAATATGCAGACATACAGCCATAAACAGTTAAGTAACTGTCTTCAAACAGTATCTTTAGCCTATATTTATTTGGCCACAGCATTAGGCCTGCTTTAATTATTCATTCACTCCTCATTCATTAATCTCCTGATTGATTTAGGAGTGCAAGGATGAATGGAGGTCAAATGAAGCCATTACAGATATTGGGCACAAGAGCAGAAAATATAGGATTGACAGCTGAGCTGGAGCTGAGTCCCTCCATTCATGAATAGAGGGCTTAGTGTCTTAAAACAGACAAGGGCAGATTGGGAATTTGACAGTCAGCTTCAGTCACTTTAGGACACGATGGTCAGTTGAGACCTTGTGTCGCCTTTTTTTGTACAGTAAGTCGAGTTATATAATCCTAGCCATCGCCTTCATACAGTGGGATAGATTCAGAATAATGACCATGAACAATTTTTCCTGCTCGTTATGAATCATCGAACTAATTAAACCTCTGTAAGCTGTGTGTCATCATATTAAGTGCATGTTTTCTTTTAGCATCTGCCCAATTAATTAAATAAATAAATCACAACCTGACAATAATTTTCATAATGATAATTATTAAAGTTTATTCTACTTGAGTCTTTCTTTAAACCAGTTTGGATGGATAATAATCATAAAGTCCTCGCTCGCAGCCTGAGGAGAAGCATGTTTAAAATGAGCCCAAGAACACATCATTTGTTATCTCAGTGTGTTTGGTAACATGTAGACGTGTGATTGCTGAACATATTGCTTGCAAAGTCAGTGATGCCCACTCACTACCGCAGGGGGTACATGTGAAGAGCAGCTCAACTAAAGATAAAATAAACCCACAAGTTACTTGAAGCCAATGCTTTCATTTTAAAGGACTCCTTAAAAAACAAGGTAAAAAGCTAATGCTGTGTCAGGGCAGACTGGTGAAAATGTCACGTAAAGCAATAAATCTGGAAGCAGGGAAAACGAGTACGTTGGTTTAAAAAAAGTTAGTTGAGGGGGTGTAAATATACTTGTTTGATTACTGGGTGCCTTGAAATGAGAACAAGCCCACAGAGTGGAGCTGCTATAGATGAGAATGAATCCAATAAATTAACCGGAAAACAAAAAGTTTGCTTTAAAAGGTAAAACTGCATCAGAGTAGTTAAGATAATGGCATAGACAGTAAAGTCACATGCTTCTTCTTTCTATCGCTCCCATTTCTGTTGTCACAGCAACTTGCCTGTCCCGTACATCCACTTATGTGACACCAATACTCTTCATGTCTTCCTTCCATGAATCTTCTTTGTGGTCTTCATCTTTTCCTCCTGCCTGGTAGTGCCATTTTCAGCATCCTTTATCCAATTTATCCACCATCCCTCTTCTACACATGTCCAATCAATCTCATCCTTTCCTCTGAACCTCTGCCTCCAAACTGCACAATCTGAGCTGACCCTCTGATATACTGTCACAAACCAGGCTCCACAGCCATGACAAAAAGGGAGATGCCAAATGAATACCAGTCAAAACACTGTTTATTGTAAATGTAAGAAACAAAGTAAAAAACTAAACTAACCTAGGCTTTTTATAACCATGGTTTGTGATCAGCAGTGTAAGTCATGCATGATGAGGAATGTGTTGTTTAGTGCAAGAAACAAAACCAAGAAGCAACCACAGAAGACATCTCAAGGAGGCAAGCCGCTCAGCCTTAAAGTGATTCTTTTTTAGCCACTGCTTTGTTCCCTTGGTGTTCTGAGTCACTGTTACGCTGGAATAGTCATCGATGACCCATCTCCAAGATTAACAGCAGTTGGCCCCATCCATCTGCGTCATGATGTCATCCTGCACCCTTAGCATAAAAACAGCCCCAAAGCAAATGTTTCCACCTCCATGCTCGACTGTTTGGATGGTGTTCTTTGGGTCATACTCAGCATTTCACTTCCTCCAACCACAGTGCATTGAGTTGATGCCAAAGAAGTCAACTTGTTTTTCATCTGATGGCAGCATTTTCTCCCAAGACTTCTCTGAACCATCTCTGATGTTCACTGGCAAATTTAAGACGGCCTGTATGCACGCCTTCCTGAGGAGGGGGATCAATCCATCACAGTATAGTGTTAACAGCAGTATTCTTGGCAACAGTAGTCTGGCTGGGTTCCAAGAGATCAAATACTTCAGTTCTCAGTGAAAATTAAAACAATAACTTTTATGTGATGCAATTTCGTCTGGATTTTTGTTGAATATTCTGTCTCTTTCAATTAAAATGAAACTACCATACAAATTCATTTCAATACAGCAGGGGATCAAATATTAATTTCCCTGTATACAACACAAATTCATAACATTAGCCATTTAAAGCACTTTTACAATAGTATGCAATATTGATGACTAACCAGATGAGAAAACCAAAGCTGGGCCTCACATGATTTCTGACTGGTGACTAATAATTACAGAGGGTTGGTAAGGTTTTGGCATCATCTTAGGATACAGATGGAGAAGTTCTTAAGAGTAAAAGCGTGTTTTTAAGGTGTAGCAACAAAACAGATGTTTCATTTCAATGAACCACAAAGGCAGCTGACGCAAGAAAACATCCAGCAAACTCAAAATCATTTTCTAATCACGGCCCAGTCATTTGTGCAGGCATCACTCAGTATAAACAGTGGCTGCACTTCACTTGTGTAAAGATGGGTCAGAGTTTAAGGAGCAGAATCACAATCACATCACCAGCTCTCGTCTTAATCTAAGCTTTTCTATACCATGTTTACAAATTAATCTATAGAAGGACAGGTCAGCAAGGCCATGACTGAGAGAGGAGGCGTGATGAGGAAGGCAGGCGAGGCGAGAGTGGAGGAAAAGACACTGCAGGGAGCAAAGGGGAGGGAAAGTAACAGATGGACTTGGGAGGATTAGAGGGAAATCTGGGTGGGTTTCTGATGGAAACTCACCCAAAGAAGCGCGAGGGAGTAATGAGGGAGCATGAAAAAGAAAGGTGAAGGAAACTGGAACCCTGGTTGAAGACAGGTGAAGGAAACACAAAAAGAGCCTCTCCTGAGATCCAAGGAAAGGTAAGTAGATTTTTTTTTTGTCATTATGTGCTGCAAGTGTAAGCCGATCAAACGGCAGCAGCTGGATTTCAGCTTTTACTGATGAGATGAAACAAAGAGCTCTCTCAAACAGGGAAGCAATAATTTTTTACTTGTATTCATAGAAATCTGTGATGCTTCAATGAGCTGTGTTAATTCAGTTTTTCTATCACTGACATCTTAAACCAGTAAAAACAGCATTTATAATCTAAGACTGAGATCAGAGTCAGTAAAAATGAATGTCTTGAGGAACGCTGTCACCATATCGGATCATCACGATTGTTGTGTTAAACCTGACAATGATTTTGTCGTGATGTCTGTGGAAAATCTAAAAAGTAAATAAATAAACAGCGGTAGTGCTCTCAGCCCAGCCCCTCTCCTTCTAGGGATCTTTGAATTTCAGGTTTTGTCTTCATCATTTAGTCTCTAAGACTTTTATATTGATGATGTGGTCAGGTGCGTGGCACCAAACAGTCCAGCAGAACAGTACGTGAGTTTGTGGAGTGTGTGGATGATGGGTTTGCCTCACGCTAACCCATCATGGATTAAATTAAACCTCAGTGCCTCGTCAATCAAGTTATGAATTTAGTCATTTGATTAAATTGGGGCTCTATGTGTGGGTGTGGGTGTGGGTGGGTGTTTATAGCGTACACAGAGAAACTCCTGCTGTGATGCCCATCAAACTTTATCTAAAATAGTTTTTGGAAATAGCAAAATTTTTATAGTTATCAACACTTTAATTCACATTTAATGGATAATAAATTTTGAAAGAAAAGTGTCAAATACTGGGAAATATGATTTTAAATATGAAAGCACACACTTTTGTTTTTACTCTCTTAACTCCTTTATTTTAAAAAAATGGTGTTTTCATGAGTATTTTTCATGTTCTAGACGTCTTTAATGATCTGTATGTTTCTGACAGACTGATTGTTAAAATATAAAGTTTTATATTTTATAATTAATGGCTTTGCATGAATTTTGCTTTTACTACAAACTCCAAATCAAGTAATTGCTTGTGTACAAGCAGAAAGAACACAAGAACTGGTGATTAGGAGGTCAGGCCCAATACATTTGTGCATATAATGTATGATGTTTTGCAATAAGACATGATACAATATGGTCTGATGGAAATATATTATATTATATTATATATATTATATTATATTATATTATATTATATTATATTATATTATATTATATTATATTATTCATCCATTCTCTTCCACTGGGGGGTGGAGCCTATCCCAGAATTATACAGATACATCAGATTCTAATTTAATGAGTTGAGTCTAATACGTTGTATTAAATATAACCAATTTACAAATGTGGCACCTGGCAGGATTAAGTGCAGCTCAGATCACTTGGACATAGATGTGACTCTGTCTTCATGACTCCTAATCCCAGATCTTTGCCTCCATCATCTGTTTTTTCCCTCTCTTAGGTGGTCGCTCAGACAATGACAGCATGAGTGTCAGTAAGCATTAAACTCATCCACCTAACCCCGCAAGATTACCACAGATTACCAGGCCCCGAGGTAGGCCTGAGACGCTGGACTAATCACTTCTTCGTGAGTTCAATCCCTCTCACTGAGGTGGAGGAACAGGTTGAAGAACGGGATGTGCCCTGAGAGTGGAACCGATTAGTCTCAAAATCCGCAGGATAAGATTTAGATGTTTGTCTTTATCTGAGAGGGCAGAAGATATTAATATGAGACCTGAGCGGTGACTGCAGTAGAAACATGGGCTAAATGTGTGACCAAAGTCTCCAAAAGGAAACAAAGGTCCCAGATTTAAAGCTGGCCTGCTTCTCTTCATCATGCTCATTTCCTTTGAGTGACACTGCAGCAGGAGGCGAGTTAGAGCTCCCCCTGCATCCTCTGGCCCGCACATCTGTCTCTTCTTTCCTTCGTGCTGGAAAAGATTAAATCCCATCGCTTCATCTTTCTTTATTCCACTGTTCTCTGACCTCTGCTCAGCGCCAACCATTCTCCTTCTCCAGCGCCGCCCTACTTCCATCTCTCCAACAGACTACTTTTTATCTTCCCCTCCGACCTTCGTTCCACTTCTCAAATACCACTAATCCCCTCTCCTCACTTCTCTCTCTTTCCTACCACTTTATTTTCAATCTCTATTGTATTATCGCAGAAAGCTCCCCAATCTTCTGCTCCAGACAGGTCACCAGAACCTGTCTGGCTCTTGCAGCTATTTTTGACACACACTTGCCAAAACCATTTCATTTCTCATTTAGCTGCTTTTGATTTGAGACGCAGTCATGCTGGAGAAAATGTCCAGACGTAACCGCTCCCTGCTGTCGCTGTTCCTCACCTCTCTGGCACTCACGCTGTCCGTCTGGGCTTTCTGCACCTCTTATTGGTGCGAAGGGACACACAAGGTGGTGAAGCCGGTCTGCCTGTCGCCAGTCAAGATGAAAAACTGCGGGCAGAACAACAGCCAGCCGTACACCACAGGTAAGACATACGGGCCACACAGTGCTTATTCTGGACATTTCAAGGATCCTGGTTAATTTGGCAACAGCTGAAGTCACTGATGGTAACAGCAGATGCAGTTTAAGCATCTATAATTGTTTTGTTTGTTTTTTAAATGGCCTTTTAGGATTGCTGAGGGACTTTTTTCTTATTTCCTGCATCATTTTGAAATTTGTGCTTTATTTACACTGTTGGTAGTTTTACTTCCTTTTTTTGTAGTTTTCCATACTTTGGGATTAGCTGTGATCAAATAGCCCAAAAGCCAACCAACCAAAACAAAAGATATCTGTAATTTTGACCTTGATGGAAATCTTCAGGCTCTGACTGCACATACAGTAAACTTATTTATCATGTGATAGATAGTCTGAAGAGGTGAAACTGTATACTGCTGTATATACTTCTTGCTTTGTTCTTTTACTGCAGGCCATATAAAACCAAACAATCAATAAAAAGATGTCATCCACTGATATTTTATTTTTCAGTTGGACAGATGATTCAGTGTAAACTGAGAAGACAACTGATACAAACTCATAAATTCACACACGACGTTCTTTACAGAAGGCAACACCTTGCTAAGATGCAGATATTCATCATAGCAACATAATGTTTATAGTTTTGCATCTAAAAACATTTCTGCAGGTTATGACACAAAAGGTTAAACTCACTCTTAACATTTACATAATCTGCTTCACCTGTTTTGCTCATTGTTTGATTTAGTGTCACTATGAATTATGGGACAGCATTGTCTCCTTTGGTTTCTTGGAGGATGAGGCAGAGTTAAGGAAGATAATAAAGGAAGCATTCGAGCTCCGTTCCTTAGAGAATTTAAAGAGCTCTTATTATGTGCCTGCCACGCTGCTGTTTCTAGGTCACTTCACTCAGAAGAAAACAACTATTTGAGTATTTGACAGCTGTGCTGTGCTCCCATTAGAAATGGCTGCTTCCCTTTCCAGTATTCCTAGCTTCCTTACTCTGCCTTGTGCCACACCTGACATTGGCTCCACCACCTTATGTGGGTACAAATTTAGGTTGTCATGACCAGACTTTTCCATAACTTATGCAAACCCCATCTCACGAGTTCTGGACCACACGTGGGTCAAGGCGCAGAGTTCTCAAAACTTCTGTTTTCTTGCTTATCTTAACCAGCTTTGATGGATGCAGAAGAGCATATAACAAATCTAAGCTGTGTTCACTACTTACTCACAGCTACCAGACAGTTGGAGCATTTGATACATGCCTAATTGAATGGAAACCAGTTTCTAAGAAAGTGCTTTCACCCTGAGGTCAGTTTAAACATGAATTATCCCTTTTTCTCTGAGTTGCCATTTGCCTTCTGCCAGCTGGATTTCTTATTTCTTTTGGCTTCACGAGCAGTTTGTGTAGAAAGTCTGAGTGCAGGAATCCTCAGTGCGCTACAGTGTTGTCGCACAGCACAAGTCATCGAAAATGATCTTTTTCAAAGTGCATCTGTGATGATGTTGTGGGGTGTGGGATCGTGCAGGCTTCCCTGTCACTTTTACTATTTTCCTGTTTGCTTATTACAGTACGGCATTAGTAGTTTTACTATTACAGGATCTCCACAGCTGCTTGGGTTTAAGTATTTTTAGTCTTTATTGCCAGAGATTCACATAATCCCAGCTTTGTTGCTTATCTCAGCACTTTATAGCAGCAGCTGCATGTTGTCTGGATTTGCTAACCCACTTTACCATCATTCAGCATTAAACCAATTTTATCTCTGTGTAGTATTTAATTTTTATTACATAAAAGAAGGACTGATAACACGGAGAACAAGGTTTCAGGGCTGGATTGTGTTACACACTGTGACCCAAAGGAAACCTACTTCAGGATTTAGAGCACTGTTGCTGGCATACTCTTCTCATATTTCTGCAGCTCTAGTCTTATTAGAGCAAAAGTTCCTTGGGAAAAAACAACAACAACACAAATGATTCAGTTAACTACTTAAGTTTGCTCATTTCAAGCAAAAAAGTATGTTTTTATACTGTTTTCGTCCCCCTAAAACTCCTGCTTTACCTTTTTTTTTTTTTTTTACTTGAATCATTGCTCTTCGCCTGAGTTCCCTCTAATGACATTCATTCTACTGTTTGTCTTCATCCAGAGGTGCCCACCCCAGACCCCAGGAACCCAGCCTCCAATGTCACGCTGTCTCCTCAGCAGAAGGAGGAGCTGGCCAGGATAAGGAAAAAGCAGCTGGCCAACGCTGTCCACTACATCTGGGAGACAGGGGAGGACAAGTACATGCTGAGATACTTCCACACCGGCTTCTGGCTCTCCTGCGAGAAGCACAATGAAGGTTGGTGAGTGGAACAGACTTTGATCAGGGATCGAATAACTGGGGAATTATGTGCCTGAATAACCTCCATAAAAAACTCTCCATGCAATATTCAGCGGCTTTCTTTCATAATATCAAGGTGACACTCTCATGTCAAAGGGTCTATGTAAAAGTAAATGAGACTGCAATAAATTACTTTTTAAAACAAGTTTAATTAAAACATTTTTATTACTGTAATGACCCAAAAACTAAAGGCAGGTTTAGATAGAGGAATAAGTTAAAGACCATACATTACAATGGATCAAACATCACTTGAAAATGGGCGGCAACAACAGATTTAAAAATATTATTTTAACCCTGTTTATGAGCATTAATTCAAATAGCTTCTTCAGACTGCAGCAAAGATAACTGTGAATAAACAGAGCCTGCATGAAACCCTGTGACTAAAGTTTACAGCATTTTTTACTTGCAAGTGAAAATGAAACTAGAAAGTGACTGGAACACATTTTAATATTAAAAATGTTCAGAAACTTCCCTGTTTAAGAAACTAACAGGGAAGGTAAAATAAGGAATGAGTGAAATAAATCCAAAAAGCATAAAATCCGAGTGTCTCGGTTGAAAGTTTGGTGTGATCTGCAAAATACTTCCTTGACAAGCCATTTGTCTGTCCTCTTTCACCGTGGCTGGAAAAACAAGCCACAGTCAAAGGAGCATTAAAAGCTAGTAAACAGTCAGTAGAGCTAATTATGCAGTTAGTATGCCATTAGATTATTGCTGGCTTCAATGTAAGAACACTAATAAGTGTTGCAGAGTATTTTTATGCACAAATACCTGACAAGTAATTAGATTGTACCTACTATTTATTTTCACATTCACAGCTGTAACCTTATTGGTCATTAGGCCATCTTGCAGCACTGACTGGTGTGAAATGACAGTGACAGTGCTCAGGTATGTTACATCTGGACTTGCATCAGTCCAGATGTCCCACAGAATGAACCTCGCCTCTTCCTCTGCCTGTGTTTTAACTGCTTCACAGGTTTGTGCAAATTTGAAAACTTTATGCAAGAACCCATATTATTTGTTTTAACAGTCACTGGCAATCTGGTTGATGAGGACAAGTTGGAGATGTGCTTTCTATGAGGTCACATCTCAACATGAGTAGACAAGTCTAAAGATTTTGTATGTCCAAACATATTCATATGTTTTAATCTTCATGTGAGGTTTTGTCCGAGCTTTACAAATCAAGTGGAGATCCCAGCCTCTTTAAGTATACGTTATTATTCCCTCTTTTTTAATGTCCTGTCACTGGAGCTCAACAGGGACATGCTGTCCAACGAATAAAACACAAACAGCATACTTACCCATTTGATCTCGCTGACTCAGCCCGATGAAATCCCGTATTTGCTTCAGAGGAAGATTTGAATACATTTTGTTCACAGCATCGGGATTGTGGATTTTCAGAGTCCAAATCTATCATTTTACTACTTTTAATATAGTGCACCTCATTTAAGCCGCTTTCTAAGCCTGGATTATTGTTGCTATGCAAATAACTGATGGAAAAACTGTTGGTAGTATGGAGTTAACACATGTGAGTCACACCATCCTCTCTTAATGGTAAAAGAAGCTTGAAAGAGTTTCTTCTTTTCACAAACTAAATGATAATAGAGACCAGAGAAAACACTGTTACTGTTGTTAAGTGGCATATGGGCTACATAGTTATGAAAACACAGATAAAAGCATATACAGTGTGATGTTGGGTATCCTGTAAATACAAAGCAATCACTGTCTTATATCCTTTGATGGAATGATTGCAACTATGACTGATTGTGGTTGCGTCAAAGCTGATTGTAGCTTTAAATTTGACCTTTGAGTATGTGTGTGCCTCTTAGTGTTTACAAAGACTTATTCTCCCCAAACCTAGTCTGTATAAAAGAGGTAGACAACTGTAAACATTATAAATGTAAAGACAATATAACAAACTTCTCAACCCTTGTTTTTAGGTGCAGATCAGGAAGAAAAGTGTCGGAGTTTCATTGAGCTGACACCAGGAGAGACACAAGGTTGGTCCAACACCAAATTTTCATCTCACAGAGGAGAACATTTTGAATAGTTAACCTGAATTGTCTTGGGGTTTTCTCTATATCCTTAAATGCTTCCAGGTGTGCTCTGGCTGTCTGTCATCAGTGAGTTCATGTACATCGGTCTCCTGGCTATGGGCTTCCTACTGATGTGTGTGGAAGCACTTTGCCTCTGCGCCAAGAGGGAAATGAACGCCCTCAAGATCAATGCCTTTGCAGCCATGTGCACTGTCCTCTCAGGTGAGAACGAATAACATTTTTTGAGTCCTAAAAGACTGTGGGCACTTGCTTGCTTGATCTAAAAACCTCAAAAAGATGAGGTTTGGATACAAAGGGTGGAAATGACTTTCCTCCAAAGGATGTGTGGGTGAGGACCTCAGTAATTCAGGAAGGGGTCCGAGTAGACCATGGATGGATGGATGGATGGATGGATGGATGGATGGATGGATGGACTGCCATATTTCAGTCATTCCTACAATAATAACCTCCAAAATTTGAATTATTTTATCTTACTTTTTTATTTTTTAACCATATTTTTTTCAGATTGCAGCAAAGATAACCGTATCTCCATGTTTCCATCTTCTCCCAGGCATGATGGGGATGGTAGCTCACATGATGTACACAACAGTGTTTCAGATGACTGTGAGCATCGGACCTAAAGACTGGAGGCCACAGAGCTGGGACTATGGCTGGTCTTTTGCGTAAGTTTCAATCAATCCAAAGTAATTATTCTGTATTAAAGTAAAACATTCACCAACAATCTTCAGATTAGATGAAATATGTCACAGAGTTTGATTATCACCCAATATTGTCATAATATTTTATCAGGAGTATATCTTGGTCAGGAGTTTACATGCATGATTGGCATGGTGTCTTTTAATTGTTTTTCTGGACTTTTCTTTTTCTAGAGTGAAATGATTGCACAGGACACATCTTTAATGACTTTAAAAAATAAGAATTGAGTGCACAAGTTTGAATTTATTTGGAATTTTCTGTAATCCACCCCGGGTCAGAAGCATGCATAGAGGCTCAAAAAGATACATATACCACTACAAATATCTGGTTAAATGTCCCTTACCAAACACTTTTGGTAGCCATAAACAAGCGTCTGGCATAATTCTAGCTATTCTAGATATTTGGCCAATCTCATTGGCTGATTTGTTGGATTTTCAACATGGTTGAGATCAGGGCTTTAGGTGGGCCATTCTAGGTGCATAATGCTAGTTGCTTTGTCCATTTCAAAACCAGTGTTGATGTGGTTTTTTTATAATTGTTCTGTTATAATGCCCATTTGTGTCTAAGGTGCAAACATCTAACTGTTGGTTTGAGGTAAAGTGAAATAATTTGAACATATTCCTCCATCTTTATTATCCACTTTGTGAAATGTATCAGTACCACTGGCAGGAAACAGCATGCTGCTGCTACCACTATGCTTCACAGTTGGTGTCTGAGGTTTGAAAGCCTCACCTTTACTCCTCCAAACAATTCTTATTATAATTGTAGCTCAATCTTTGTCTCATCTGGACATAAATGTTTCTCCAGGAGGAATTTGGCTTTTCCAGTTTCTAGTTTGGCTTTTTCAATTTCCTGGTTGGAAATTTCAGTTGAGCTTGAAGGTGTCGGTTTAGGACCTGGGACATCTTTCTTGGTCTGTACTCTGAGTCCACGGCAATGTGAAACTGGTTTCCAGTTCATGGGAGGCTTGAGCCTTTGTGGTTCCTAGGCTGTTATTGAACTTCATAGGTCAAGTTAAGACAATGTAGAACCTTCAGCTGAACTTTGAAGTGAGTGTATGTATATGTTTGAGCCTTCATTGATACTCCTGACCCTGTGTGGATTAGAGAAAATCTCAAATAAAATCAAACTTGTGTATCCAGTTCTTGTTTTTTTAAATCATTAAAATATATGGTGTACTGTCATTCCACTTTGGAAAAAGAACCCTCCAAAGAAACCATTAAAAGCCTCAAATTTCCATTGCATTCTTGCCCGTGATGAGTGGATGTAAATGGTAAATGGCCTGTATTTATATAGCGCTTTTACTAGTCCCTAAGGACCCCAAAGCGCTTTGCATATCCAGTCATTCACCCATTCACACACACATTCACACACTGGTGATGGCAAGCTACGTTGTAGCCACAGCCACCCTGGGGCGCACTGACAGAGGCGAGGCTGCTGGACACTGGCGCCACCGGGCCCTCTGACCACCACCAGTAGGCAACGGGTGAAGTGTCTTGCCCAAGGACACAATGACTGAGACTGTCCGAGCCGGGGCTTGAACCGGCAACCTTCCGATTACAAGGCGAACTTGTAACATGATCGCCCCTGTAAACTTACTGACCATAATTATAGATGCTATGTCTCCAAGCTTCAGTAGTTACATGGCACTTTAAACAACTTCACTGTACCATTTTCTGATGTGATCAAATCTTTACACAACCATTTGTAGTGGCTGGTCATCTCACTAAAAAGGTTAAATCTTTTCCCCTCTCCAGCATGGCATGGCTTTCATTCAGCTGCTGCATGGCAGCTGCTGTGGCCACATTGAACTCCTACACCAAGACCATCATTGAGATGAAGCACCGGGCTCGGGTAAGGCTGGAGGAGGCCCGAAATACCACCAGTGCCCCCTCCTATGAGGAGGTTGTTCGAGCTGGGCCGGGAGGGATTTACTCCGTCAGTCAGCTGATGCAGCTTGGACAACAGGGGGCTCTAATGGACCCAATGTGGCCCAGAGGAGTGGGACCAGCTGTTGGACCTCTGGCATGTGGCGCTGGGGGAGCACTGCTCGTTGGTGGAGGAGGAATTGGAGTTGGAGGCATGGGAAATCTTGGCGTTGGAATGGGACTGGGAGGAATGCCATCTATGGCAGGTGGTGGAGGAAATGGTGTTGGAATAGGAGGGATGGGAGGTGGAGCAGGGGCAGGAGTGGGAGCAGGTGGAGTAGGAGGGGGGAAGCTGGCAGACCCTCATGGTGTGGTTGTGGTGGAAGGCTGCGGCACTGAAGGATGTGAAGACTGTGAACGCGAGATGGACGAGATAAATTATGCCCTGCAGGAGGAGCGAGAGGACTCACTCTGCTAAGACTTCTGGGGGGAGAAGACCTCGGCAAACATGTCTCCACGGCAGATTTTACTAACTCACTAAAACTACAATAAAATATATTTTTAAAAATTCACAGGACTTGCACAGACACACACACACACACACACACACACACACACACACACACACACACACACACACACACACACACACACACACACACACACACACACCTTTAACAATAATAACTGCAGTTTTGTACAAATGAAGTTTCAAATCAATTCTAGACTATTTTCAGTACTACATCTATTACAGTATGAGAATTTCAATTTCTGGACCAGTAGTGAGCAAAGGAGCCCGAACTGTTAGTGTTGTGGTTTATTACTGTAAGAGTTACCACAGCAACATCTTCATCCTATTACAGTAATGTTTCTGTCGACATGGCGGTGTAAACTCTGCAGACTTATGTGCACTAGAAGAACCAAAATAACTGGCTTAAAGACAGTACGAGCTGCACAGAGCTGCAAGGTTGGGAGTTGGGATTATTATATTGGCAAGTTGATACTTGAATCAGAATATTATGATGTAACATTTGTTAGATTGGCCCTTCTACATGTCTTACACATGGAGTTAGCTTACACTTGTTCCTGGCTGGAAGTACATATAACTTTAGGCAATTGAAATTGAAACACACACACACACACACACACACAGTTTGATTTTATAAAGCTGCACAAATTATTTTGTTTTTTGATGATGATTTTTCTCGCTCAAGCAAATCCAGCCTTACATTTCTTCAGGGATTTGATGTAATTCAGTGACTCATTGGATGTTAGAGATGATGTGAATGTATTCAAGGGGCAGCAATACATTACAAATAATATAACACACATTTGCAATCACAGTTGCTGTATGTAGATTTGTATTTTTAATCTGTTTTTGCATGATTGTATAAAATTCTCTCCACATTAAGGTGATAAATAAACATGAAGCACATTCATTGCATGACTGGACTCGTCACTTGTCATAGACTTTAATGGAGTCGATGATACTAAAGTTCTTAGAGACAAGAATTTATTTTCTTTTTCAAGTTCATTCAAGTTATTTAGGGAGTAAAGTGAGGCTTTCAAACCTAACTTAACTGCACCATTCGTTGCTACGTGCACACACTTGACTTTCTGAAGATGATGTACCAGTGCGTCATTTCTACTCAGATTTATAGAGTTTACCTCTGTAAAAACCTTTTCAGGAGGAGACTTGTCAGGAAGAGGTCAGACTCTATAGATGCCCTTCTGCATCCAGCAGTATGCACGGATCCACTAGGACACCAGAACCACAAGTTTTTGGTATTTCCACATTGGCTTCATCATTGTTAGAGATACAACTCCAAGGTACTGTATACTGTATATTTGCATCAATGAAATCAAGAAGAACCAGAATTTCCAGTGTTTGTCATCTAAACCTGCAGATATTTCTCAAAACTGTGTCAGAAAAAAATGTAGTTTATTTAAGTTTCTGATGAATAAACTGGAAATAATCAACCCACTTTTGTGTGAAATCTTTGGGTGTGACATGGCTCGTCTTTAGCCTGTGGTAATAATGAGGTAGACTGTGATCAATGGTGTCCTGTAAACTTAGTGCTTACATCAGAGTTTTTATCAGTTTTTATCATTTATGAAGATGCTGCAAGTGTATTTATCTTTTTGCAATGTAACTACATCACTACAATAAATTAACACAACACAGTCTGACATCTTTAAGTCAAAATACACAGAAAATAAATAAAGGCAAAAAATACATCTGCTTTTACATTTTAATAAACAAGAAGTTACAATTTTTAATTTTGGTCTTTAGCTTGGCTTTGACATGTTATATATATTGACCTTGACCTTGAAATAATTTCAGATGATTTCTACTCACTTTGGAATTATTGTGGCTTTTTTTCTTCTTGCTATTATGAGATTTACCTTTATATATTTTATTGAAATATTTAAATAAACAACTGACAACATTTATAAAACTTTAATTACTTTGGTGATTACTTTACCTTCCACTCAGAACCATCTAAAAATCCAAGTTTTAACTCGTTGAATAGAATCAAATATCTGCAGAACCAAATACCTGTTAAGGGTTCATCTGGGTCCCTCAGACACAGACACAGTGGATCGAGGAAAGAAAGAAAAAAGAAGGATCAACAATTACATTCACAGAGAGATTTGGATGTTCAGACAGATGCTTTCAAATGCTGGACAGAAGATTATGTCAGTAATCTCTGCAATCAGGGGAATGAGAACGAGAGAGAGAGAGAGAGAGAGCTTGACATCATGCAGCGACAGAAACAGATAAAAGTCAACTGTGAGGTCTCTGAGCTGTATGTGGAGAGTAATTAAAATGTATATAAACTGTTGAATTATGCAACAGTTACACAACCAGCAACATATAAAAATTAGAGGCTTTCTAAAATTTGTATAAATTTGCATAAACAGACCTGTGTCACGTTTCATTTTTGGTATTTGGGAACACCTGAAGGTTCCCAAATACCAAACATGATGTTTTTGAAGGAAGCATCTAAAATAAATTTATTCTTTTGTGACTTGAAGTAAGTAAAAAAGTAAGGCAGATGTCTTTAAGAAACTAGAACATGAAAGTAGGTCTTTTTTATTATGAAACAACATTAATCTTTCATGCAGACACTTCTGTGTCTTGTGTAACTTAAGAAAGTGTCCACTGTTAAACAGGACATCTGGAGATATGTGTATGCATGGAGGATTTGGCTCTTATTTGTAGATGAAGTATGATCATTGTGATATTCAGATCAGTTTGGTTTGGTGACAAATTTCTGCTACTACAGCAACATAAAAAAGGAGATTTCGATGCCGAGGTATTTAAAAATCCACACAGTAATGCTTGTTTCTTAAAATCGAGTTCAGGTTATTTTGGATTATCTACAGACCATACTGAGAACACCAGGGATTTGTTAAATCTGAACTATTCACAGCGGGATACAAGGATTATACTATAAATAGTTTGGGTTTTTTGGTTTGTTTTTTAGGGTTTTTGATTTTTCAAATGTAGTTCTTATTTTTTAGTAGGACAGTTACAGATAATGCATTATTAAGTTTTGAGTCATCAAAAAAATATATGGGAGAAGATAAATGGGAAAGGATGTAATAATAAAGAGACACAGTCATTAACAAGAAATTTAGTTGCCACTTACTTCAGCACATTTCCTGTTTTTGACACAAAAACTGTGCAGCTACGGATGTAAATAGCAGTGGAATACTTCAAAAACTACAGATTGACATTTTTTCCTCATTTAGAGCATGCTCTAATAAAGAAAAAAGGACTGCAATATTGTCATGGTTGCTTTATTAACTTTGTCTTGACATTTTGTGCAAGTACTGCATACTTAGCTGTGGATCATCAACAGTGGAGTTACATCATTATGACTCTAACTACAGATGTGTGTACTGGAAAGCCAAATCCTTTTCAGAGAGTAAATTTGTTATGATGTGGCAAAAAGGACCAAAATGCAGACTTGAACAAAAAAATGTAAACTTGAATTTGGTCAATCAAATTCAGTCAATCAAAATCTAAACGTGTGCATGTTTGTGTACTAAAATTATTACTTTTTAAATGTTACAGAAGCCATTTTCCAGTTAATGTTTTTGTTATTTTGTTAATTTCTTAATTTTAAGAAGAAATCACAGTTTTTAGATTAGATTTACATCGACATAAAAGAAAGACTCTTAACAATTACATTTTATTACAATTCCAACATGTTGTTTTATTCAGTGTATTGTACAGGATCAAGACTTGATTTCACATGTTGTCTTACAATAACAAGTCTATTCTCCTTATTCACCACTTAACTATGACATTGAACATTTAAGACTGTGACATATGGATACGATAAAGAATGTAAAAGACATGAAATTAGACCAAGATAATGGAAACCTCCTGCATTTACTGTGGTTACACCGTGGGCCATATGTTGGTTTGGGTTAGAAAAGGAGGTAGAACATAACTTGTGGTAGTAATAATGTTGGCTACTCTGAATGATACTTTGTAGCTTTCATCTTCTTAAGAAATTCAAACTAAATACTTACTTAGTTTCTAAATGTGGAAGAAACAATCAGAAGATGGACATTTTATTTACATACTGTAAAAGTTTGTTCACAAGTTTAAGAGGGGATGTTGTTTGTATGGTAGACACATACCTGTGATACTTTGAAATTATAAATGCTTACAGTTCGTCCCGTTTTTATCCTCAACATTTTATGCACTGTAAATAACTTAGACAGCACATATGGGTATACAATAAATGTTATAAAACCACTCAAGAGGTTCTGTGTCATTGTTTAAATTAGACCAACTGGGCATTATCATCACACCTGCAATGTGTTCATGTTTTGGGAAAGTGCTGTCAGGTGAAGTGGACAAACAACAAGACAGTGACAGAACTGGAGAAATATACAGTGAAAATGTCTGAACAGCTACTTTAAAGGTGAGTACTGAATCAAGCGAAGAGCGTCGTCATTATCCAAAACTCCCTGGATGAACTCTCCTTCTGCAATTCGGTCTGCAAAGAGAAAAAACAAGTTTATTATAGTTTATTTGTTATGTTTATTTGGAGTAATATCAAAAACTAAAAGTAAGTCTTCAAAGATGGACATTAAACATAGATACACTTAAAAGGCATTGCAATTACAAACTGTGTAATTGAGGAATGTCATTTACTTTGATACTATTACAGTCCAGTAGCCTAACCTCAGATTTGTCACATTCCTCAGGGATTTACTTCTAAACCAGTGTTTTCATTGGTTGAGAGCTGAACACTATTGCAAGTGTAATCTACTTATCTGTCCTTATACAATGTCCATATACGTCTTCACTATTTCTTACCGTTTTCACCCTTGTCAAAATATTTCCAGAGTTTATCCGCCCTCTTCTCAGCTGTGTTTTCATCTTCAGGCAACTTTTCCATCTCTTCTTTGGGAATCAGCTTAAAAATGGCCTGTTAAGGGAAAAATAAGAAAATTTGGTGAAAAGAGAGGAAAGATTTCACTTGTGTGAGCTACAGCTGTATACAGTAAAATCTATTTTCGTGGTTGCAGAGGGAAACGGAGCAATTGCACCCAAATCCTCCTTTAATCTGAACCTCTTTGTCACATCTATGAGCTGATGAGCTGCCTCGCAAACAAAAACAGCAACAAACTGTGTGATTCTACGGATTAACCAACCAGCTCTTTCGGCCTCTCTGGCTTTATTTAGTGAATATATGAATTCTAATCTTTAAGAATGAAATGTGGCTGCTCTAATAAGGTTTCCAAGCAATATAAAGATACATTTATACTACACAGCACAGTAATACTCCTCAGCTGCCTGTCTTAAGAATATATGATTTTGTTAAATACTGCAAAATTTTATTTTTCCAAATGTAAACCGAATAATTTTGTTACATATCAGGGAGGACGAGCACTACTGTGAGCACAAAAAACTAAAGTGAGGAGGTATTGGCTTTATATAATTATAAGTGCCTTTTTATATTTGTCTGCATACTGTCAACAAATAATTATGATGCTTATTGATGAAAGTTTCCAGCTTTCTCTCAGTGCAAAACACTGGGTGGTAGATAAAACTGATTCATTTTCAATTCCATTCAAATTATTTCGGTTTAATTTTACTTATTATTATTATATTATTTATACATTTATAGCACCAGATCATATCAGATATTGCCTCAATGTGCTTTATTTTTGCAAGGTTTTATGACATCAAACAAGTTCAAACACTGTCTGAAATCATCCTGTCTGCCAATGACACATTTGTTTCCGTTATACTTCATTTGCTATTCAAAGTTTAATATCTAACATACTGTCATACTTCTTTGAAATGTATTAAAATTAGAACATTTCACTTACTAAGAGTAAAAAAACGAATATGTGGAAAACTGAGGCTAAGTTGTGACATATTACCTATAGACATTTCAACATTTGTCTAAAAGTTTGCAAGATTATGTTTATTTCCTTAGGGTTAAGTTAAATGCAATCTATTTATCAGCATTAATAAATTCTTTTTTATTTATGATCATATATAAGAAAATGATAATATAAACCCACGTTTAAGCTCAGAATTTAAGCATATTTGGAGTCTTAATTTCAACTATAGTGGCCTGTTTTGCTATTTTACAGGTTGCACATGTAGTTCAAGACAGTCTAACATCATCTTCTATGCAGATAATGTGTTTGTCTAACTTTGTTCTTGTGAATGCACCTGTTTCTGTAAACACTGTACAAACATCTAGAAGCCAAAGCTAAAGGAAAAGCAGTGATTCAGCACTTCATCGCCACCCTTTCACTCACCGTGCAGATTTCCGTCACCTCTGACTTGGTGATGTATCCATTCTTGTCCACATCAAACAGCGAGAAGGCCCATTCGAGCTTCCTGGTGGTCTTTCCTGTTGATGTCATGTGGAGGGCAATGATGTACTCCTTGAAGTCCAGAGTGCCATCATCATTTGTGTCAAAGGAGCGGAAGACATGTTGAGCATATGTATTGGCATCACTTTCTGGAAAGAACTTGCTGTAGATTGTCTGAAACTCCTCTTTTGTGATGCGTCCATTTGGACACTGCTTCTTGAAGTTTTCATACCACTGGACAATCTCAGTCTCTGAGAACTTGGTGTTGAGCTTCAGATCCTCCAGGATCTCTTTGGACACAGCTCCGCTCTTGCTATTTCCCATTGCTGGTGTTTTGGTGATGTTTTAGAGCTTTATTTGAGAGTGAATCTGTGGCCCCTGGCTCTTCTAGGGCAATTATAACCCAACTTTAACCTAAGAAGTTACCTCCTCTGCTTTGTCAAAGGGGTAACTATTCCAGAGGTATGGTGGCAGCCCTCTTGATCCTGTCCTCGCCTGCTATTCAGCCCACCGACGCAAAAGCTGTGAAAAGAACAGCCGTATGGTAAGCTCTTTAAGCCACTCAACCATCTGTACTTCCAGCAATAGGTGACAAGGTTAATTTCAGGTCAAAAGTAAAGTCCTTGCTCATCGACATCGAAGTGTGCAAGTCTCTACCCTGTTGATCTCTTAAAATAAGCACCAAGCCAGGTTGCAACTGAGGACTCAAATAGACATGGTCTTGGCTCATGAGTGCACCTTGTACTGAGAGTTATTTAGTCCCGGTAAGTTTCTATAATGAGCTTCATCCATACTTAGGAGTCTTATCTATCTGTTACTTTAAGGGCCAAAATGCTGTGCTACAAGTTTACATTTTTATTACCGATGTTGAACAAAACTGAAATGGACCATAAATGTATCTTCACATGAGTGATCGCATCTATAAGTGACAATCGATCAATAGCTTTAAATATTCACACTGGACTTTTGGTAATTTTCAAAAGTCAGCCTGCAGCTAAGGTTTTAGTGAACATGTGTACCTCTACCACTGGAAGACTCTTGTTTGATATAATAACTAGATCCAACATCATTACATGGAAACAAAAATGTTGTTTTCTTGCAAATTATAAAATACCAAAACAATTGTGCAAGTGATTATTTTAATAAAATTAATGAATTCGTCTGTGATAAACACAAGTGAATAGGACAAAAATTCTCTTAATATATTTTTAAAAATTCAGTTCTGGGTAAATGTCTCTTGCGAGCTGTAAAACAAAGAAACTAAAACAAAGAAAAGTTTCAGTTTCAAGTCAAAAAACTTGAATTTAACCATTAAGAAATAAAAAATTATTGCTCATTAAATTGAGTTGAACAACAGCTGATTAAGATGCCATAAAGTAACAAATCTAACAATATTCTTAGTGTTTTCACACTCCTTATAATCAGAATTTATCTTGCCAGTGTTGCTCAGCTCTGTCTCCTACCTGTGTGATCAGCTGGGGAGTCCAGGACAAACAGTGATGCTCTGTCTGTGAGTAGCTGAGGAAATCAACCTCCACTGATGGATAATTAATCTGGATCACCCTGAGGCGGAGCCACATCAGCACCCATGTGAACCCCTGAGCTTCCTGAGCTGCTGCTTCCCTTTTTTTTGAGATAGTCAAGAGGTGGCATCACTCACAAGAACTTTTCATGTTTCTCACAAATAACTTTCATTGATATTTATACTCAACAAGAGTATTTTTGTTCATTATCAAGACTGAACAAAAGGCTCAAAGCACTATTAATGTATTCTCGTTTCTTTTGTTTGGCAGATATATAGCTTTACTCTGATCAGGTTGTAATTTTGTGTCATTTTTCTGAATATTTTGCACTTTGTCGCAGATCTGGTCAGTCTGTCATTGTGATTGTGACACCTTTTGACATGAAAACAGAGCCTGTAAGGACGTTTACAATGAGAAGCCACATTAAAATAGCTCCACCTGATGCTTGCAACAGGACGCATGAGAGCATCCTGTTGTGTTTGGCAGTCTGACTTTGGCAGTGAATCCTCTGGGCTTTTTTTTTTTTGGCTGTGGGGTCAATCGAGGACTTTGTTTGTTCCTTGTATCCCATGCATGCTCAATCCGACTGTGATCTCAAGACTTTGAGGACTGGGTAAATGTTTTGGGCTTGCCATTTTGTTTGAGACACTCTTGAGCAGGTTTTTCCAACTGGTAGTGAGCCGTCTTATGGTCTCTTTAGTGGGAGCTATCAAAGTAACATCCATAAGAATGCACAGGGTTTCCAGATATTGCATTGTAACATCAGTGCCATCCAACATTCCTGTGTACCATGACAGGTTTATGTCATCTGTTATTTTCAGAAAGATTTTCTTTAAAATCCTGTTCTGGATTGTATAATTGGGGTTTCTTTATTTTGGGTGTTCAGAGAGAGAGAGAGAGAAATAAAACTAAGGTAATTATATTTTAGCTTCACTAATTTTGGCTGCAGTTACTTTGATTATGTATCATAAAATCTGCTTCACTTGAGGCTGGCTGCACTAGAGAGTCAATCCACACAGACTCCCATGCTAAAATGCCCAAATTTATCCAAAAAATGAACAGTCTAGTACAAAAATGGATTTGGTCAGTAGAGATGATTTCCTTATTATCACAACTGTACAGGGAGGATAGTTTTTATGCCTTACCTATGTGGGGTTTCTCTAACTGACAGGAGTACTGGCACAGGCAGTTCTTTAGTTACAGAACTGAGCTTCTCGCCCTGATGTGTGATGTTTAGGCCTTTAGGGAAAAAAGACTTGAATGAGCCAAGGTGAAGTCCAGTAGATTCATACTGCCTTCCTTCCATTTAAATCTGACAAATACTTTGGTGGGCAGTGCTTTTAATTGTTAGCAACTTCTGGCTCCTAAAAGAATCCAAAACTCTTAAACTGAGGCTACAAAATGCGCAGTTCAGGTAGTAGGAGGTATCGCAGTGGTTATACTCCTTCTTTATATACAGTCTATGTATAGAAACAGTCAAAACTGTTTGTGAACTAATAGAATAATAACACAGCCTCTGAAACTTAGCATCATCTCATAAAGCAGTGGCAAAAATAAACACATATATTTTAAGTATACAAAAAACCCAGAGCCTCTGTTATTCTGGTGTCAGATTTTTATCATTCATTATGAATCAATCTGAATCAAGTAATTCGACTTATGTTTTAGTAATCCGATTTAATTTAATTTTGAATTATCATTGTCTATATAAAAGCTTAATTATTGCCACTGCTGTAAAATGTTATGCCTAAAAGTAACAGGACAGGCTTGTTTCTATCTACAGCCTACAGAGCAAATCAACTCAGCTGACTGATCTAGGCGCGGAAGCTTTGCAAGCGCACTGCAGGTTTTGTCTGCTGTAAAAATAAACCCGATCAAGTGAAGTGACAAAGTTAAAGGAAGCTGTTTCCAAATCTACCTTGGACCTTTAGGCAGGCCAAGATTTAGCAGTTTAAATCCAGTTGGCAGGCAGCAGGTGGAGGATATATCTGCTGCATTCAGCGGGGGATTTAAATACACTTAAAGTGAGTGTTCACTGATCCACCATCTGCTCCACTGTCAACCAGTCTACACAGAAACCCGTCAACATCCAACAGAGTGCACCTGCACTGAACCAACCCCAGTCTCTATCAATACAGAAAAGCATGATGGGAAAGCAACTGTCTGAACCCCACTGAAAGGTCACAACCTGTGTGACACGCCACACTTTTAATTTCGTGCGTCTAGATTTTTCTTTTATCTTGTCTAATATTTGTACTGCCCACACAGTCATGCATAAGTGATGAGAATTACAAAAGTCACATCATTTATAGTTACATCATTTTATAAACTCAATCTCTGAGACAAACTAGGAGGGCACAGGGAACGCATTCTGTCTTTCAGTGCATTCAAACACACTCCATCTCACATCCTACCTGGGCTCATAATGATGAGTGATGACAGTGCTAACGTCCAAGCTACCATGCTAATGCTAGACCCCAGTAACAGAGGCCTATAGACTGTCAACAACCATCTGCAAGCAATTACTGGGAAGGAAAAAGGTGTATTCTTCAGTTTGTTGGAACGGTTGCTGAATGGCAGTTGGTGGGTGAAACTGATTGCAAAGCAGTATATTGTGCTGTACTACACCCAAAACGTGTTTTGCGTTTGCTTTGATTGCTCATGAATCAGCTAGGCTGCCCATACTTTGTATGGAAGATGCCAACTTCTCTGCAAACAACCAGACAAACTGCTCAACTGCTTTCCAAGAGGTAGTGAAACCTGAAAGGTGGAAATGTTCACCTTCAAAGTAAAAGTTTCTCTTATTGAAACATGTTGAATGTGAATATTGTCATTTTCAATTTGTGTCACGCTTTTTCAACTTTCAATGCCACTTTTGAGAATTTGGCAAGTGTTTGCAGACAAGCTGGTGTCTTTGAGGCAATACACAGAATATTGAGGCAATCTGTTAGCAATCAAAGGAATCACATAGAGCTATTCAGTACAACACTCTGTGCAACCAGATTCTCCTAGCGACAGCCAGCAATCACTACCCAACCACTGGGACCCCAGTGGGTCTCTGAGTGTGTGTGACTAAGACTTCATAAAGAATTGTGTTCAATGTAGCACAGGTCGTACTGGTTTAGAAAGGGCCCTTTACTCTATTCAGTGTTTCTGCATTGCATTCTCAAATTAATGACTTTAATATTTTTACTCATTTATTTTGCCACAAGGCTCTGATTGTTTTTAGTTCCTACTCTAAACTCAGAAAGTGAACTCTGTTATGTAATCATCATCATCAACAACAGCAACTGTGATGTTGACTTGTTGATGGCGATGTCTCTGTTCTACCTGATTAAGATGACATAAGTAGCTACCTGCAGAAATCCTCTCCACCCACTGCTTTTCTGTCAGGCGGAGCTGTACTGATTTTCTAATGCAGGACAAATTTAGAGCCATGTACCGTAAGCTCTCTCTTGGCAAACAGCTGATGTCTCTTCTATAGAAGTAAAACATCTTAAATCCTGTGCTGACGTGCTGAGGCCTAACTTCATCATCCTGCCCTCCTCTTGGCATCATTAACCACAGCTCCACGGATCTTTGGATTTTACCACTGGACACATAGCAGAGCTCTGCCAGAGAGGATGAAGAAGACATGCAATGTCAGCTTTCAAGAATAAATAACTTCCTGCAGCAACAAACAAAAAAAAACAACCTTTGAACTTGTTCAGATTTAGTCTGACTTGAATAGTGCTGGAATAAAAATCAGCTAATGCAGGCTAATGTTAGGAAGCTAAAATCACTATGAGTTCTATAAAATGTATTACTGTTTCAGTATAGTTTAGCAAGCCACAGATAAATATTTAAGTTTTTTAGAAAGTGAAAACAAGAAATGACACCTTGGTGATATTATCCTTCATATTCGACCGATTTGAAAGTTTGACTGACCTAAGATTCGATGACTTTGTTTACAAATAGGATTTCGACACACAAATTAATTTGTATTAGTCTGCATACAGTTTTGTGTATTTTATTCAACATTTGTACCCTCTTTGTGTTTCCAGTCCAAAATGACCAGTCATTAGAAACGAATGGGGGAGACAACTTATGTGAGTTCAGGGACATCTCCATACACAAAATGCATGTGCACACACAAAAACACACACACACACACACACACACACACACACACACACACACACACACACACACACACACACACACACACACACACACACCAACCACTATCGGATCCTTTGCCCAGTCAATCCTCTCCTCCACAGGAACAGCTCCTGCGTTGGCAGTTCTGACAAACAGTTGCAACATCGTTTCAATAGCATTGAACGTTTCTTGTAGCTTTGGTGTATGATGCTTTTTTGAAGCCTTGCTCACAAGTCACTGTGTGGCAGCACCAAGGCAGGTCAATATACCATAACTGTTACTCTTTATGACATATTTGATCACTACAGTTGTGAGGAGGATAGAGGCCAGAAAACTGACAGTGAGGATGGATTAAAGGAGGAAGTATCAGAAGCTGAAGACGACACAGAATATAATCCAGACTGAGAAATGGCTGATGAGGAGGGATTCATTGATGAGGTCAATGGCCATATGAAGGTTGCTGTCACATTCAAGTCAAAGAATGGGAACTTCTCCCTGCATGAGAATGAAGTTAGGCTTTCAGCTGAGAATGTCATCAGAATAATATCAGAAAACTACAAAATATGCCGTATCCTGGACTGATGACATCACATCCTGCTTTAAACAGTTCTTGACAGAGTCCATCAAAACCAGAGTGGTAAACTTGGCTAACCTGGAGAGGAAGCAGACTTACAAGGACAATTGGAAGTGGGTAACCCGGAAAGACATCAAAGTGTACAAGAGTCTTTGGATTTTGTTGTGTACAGATCCAGAAATGAATCTACCTGCAGTCCATGGGATGCTGAGTCTGAATTCTTCAGGCCTCTATGTCACTTCAGATTTGACATGTTGTTACTGGTGATTCGCTTTGACAACATGATACAAAACCAGGCCGTCATCAACAAGACAAGTTGACATGATCAGTGAGGTTTGGGACAAGTGTGTGGAGCGTCGGCCACTCATCAGTATCTTAAGTCCAAACGTCAGAGTGGCTTTTGGGAGATGCTGACCTTTTATTTGTTTCTTGCTAATCGGCACAACCAATTTTCAGACTAGCATAGCTTTCATTGATTTTGTCTCTCTTTTAAAAATGGAATATTATCAGTAAGCACATTAGCATTTAAACCCCAAAGATACTTGTAAATGAGGAGAATCTAATTTTCTTTACCCTAAAAACATTCATGGCCAAGGTAACTAATGCACAGCTGTCTTTTTGAAGCCCACCATGATGTTGGTCAAGACTTTCAACTATTCAACACATTCTCCCTTTAAACATACTGATGCTTTATCGGCTTTTTTTCACTTTAACCACTCATTTATCATCATCTTCCAATATGCCTGCTGCTATATGATTTTACAAGAATACCAACTAACAAAGCTCCAAAAAGGTGGCAGGTGGGGTAATGAGTTCCATAAAGAGACAAACACTTTCCAACCACAGAACAAGAATTTAAGTCTGGGATAGCTAAATTTACACTTTTATACTATTTTTTTGATTTTTGGGAATTTGCTCTGTTGGCATCCTGATAATGCATGAACCACTGATTTAAAGGAGGAGAACATTTTTGATTTGGATTTTGTTTTGTTTTGGATTTATTTTTGACATTTTCCATTTTTATTAGAGAAATTACAGCATCAATTTAGTTCCCTTTTGCAATTCTTCTCTCACTGAAGGTAACAATTATCTATGACTACTATATTTTTCATTCTTCTGGGTTTCTGACCATCCAACACATATTTTAGACCCCCCTTTTTAATTCTTGCTTTATTGGACTTCATTCCCAATCATCTTGCCTTTTTTAAGAACAAGGATATTCCCATCAGGATTTATTGGATTAGCTGTTTTTGTCCCTTGGTTCTTGGGACAAGCCTTTCCCTGTCACTGTCTCACCTTTAACCTACAAGATTGAGTTCTAAGAAAGGGAATCCTTTGATTGTAAGGAGGCGGGGATTAAGATGGAGCAACAGAAGGAGAGCCTGAGAGAAGCGGTGGAGGTGGTGATGTTAGGCAGCGTAAGGAGGATTTGGCAGCAATGCAAAGCAGACAGAGAGTTAATAAAGGGAATGGAAAATCTAGGGTTACCTGAACATAGCTGAGAGGTTTTATCAAAGCTCTTTGGCTTGACCTTGGGGAATCTGTTCTTAGAAAAAGAATATTTAATCTAGACATCCTAATTGATATCATGGCTTCAGTGTGGGTACTAGTCGAAGGAGGTAAGGGAGGTCAGATGAACAGTCGGCCAAATAACTGAGGATACGGACCGTGTGAGGAGGCGGGACTAATGCTCTTGTGCAGTTACTTTAGACTGGGTGAAGCAAATGTAATGTTGATTGTTAGCATACAGCTATCACATAAATTGAGCAGCATTATAAAAAAAAATAAATACGAGTTTATTGATAATTGTAAAAGCATCTATTCCCTTTAGTTCAGCCAAAGCTCTTGTTTTGTTGTCTTCCTAAAATTGATCTATGTCATTGGATTGTTTGGTCAGTTGGTCAGCTACTTGTTGACCCAAAATAGAGAGCTGTACAAAAAGATACATTTAAAAAAGCTCTTATTCCCACTAGCATGTAAAAAGTGCTGTGTGCCAACATATCTAATCATGTTCATTAAAAGGATGAAGTATTGATTTGGTCTAAGCACATAGGACCAAATCAATACTCCCAGAGTGCCGTTAGAGTTCCAGGTCACTTGGAAATGAAACACTGCAATTTAATCTATTGTTAATATTGAAAAATATTATAGAAAAAAAAACTAAACTAAACCTACAATGCAATCATACTACTTTCATGTGTTTGGTGCCATAATAAACTACCTACACCCTTACTGTTTCCATAGTAAGTAAGGGGGTAAGTAGCAGCCAGATAATTAGGTACATTTGATTCACTGATCATAAGCAATTGTAAGAATTTCTATTTTTTTTAAAAAAGGTTTGGTAGTTTGCCGGTCTGGAGCATTTGTGTGTATTAACATAAAGCCAAGGAAAAATACAAAAGCACTGATCTCATGTCTGCAATTGTTGCTGCCCATCAATATAGGAAGGGCTATTACACCATTTCCAAACCAGCTGAAGTCCAAAACATTCAAAGCAGTTCCCAAGGAGTGACTGTCCCAGCAAGGCAGGCAGAGCATTATCAGAGAAACAGCAAAATAAACGTGTCAGACTGTGCAGGCCTCAGTTAGCATGGTTTATGTTAGCTACATCATGGCATTACAGAAAGACTAAAAAGTATGGCTAGTTTAGAAGAGCTGTCAAGAGAAGCCAATGGACAGATGAGTCCAAAGTGGAGATGTTTGGCCATAATGCACAGAACTATATTTATTTTCCAGCAGCTGCTGGATCGGTCCACCAGGGACCGATCCACAGCTACTGAGACTAGTGATTGGGACATGGAACGTCATCTCTCTGGTGGGGAAGCAGTGAGTGCGTGGGGTTGAGAGGTACATCAACACATGGCTTGGGCTCAGGAACCTCCTGGAGGTCTCCTGAGCTAGACTCTGTCTCAGTCTGGAGTTGCTCCTGGTGATAGGTGTTACGGCCTCTGGCCTCAGGTGGCCCCGCCTTCCTCTATGGAAATCAAAGTGTTCTGGGACTCACGGGGGATTGGCTGGTCTGGACCTATGCCCGCTCCAACTTCATGCAGATCAGAGTGTGCCAGACCACTCACACCATTGGCTGCTGCAGGAGCCTTGAGTGTGACAGACCAATGACACAGCTGCCTGCAATTACCTGAGAGTATAAAATGAGGAGTCTTTATTATGAAGTGATTGGGACATGGAACTATGAATAGACTGTGCAGATTGTTCCCCCCCGCCTTTGCCTTTGTACTGCTGCCCTTTTGAGCCTTTGTTTTGGAGTAGCCACCTGTAAGATGTTTAGGTGATTGTCATTAGATGATTAGTGTTATTTGAATATATGAGCTGTTTGTTATGTTCGTTTAAAGCACCCCACTGCCTAGTGAGTTTCACTAACGGTTTTCAGTTGTGTTAATAAACCTTATGTTTTTCTTTTTATGTAACCCTCCTGTCTCTGGACTCATTTATGTTACAGCCCTTGTCGCCTAGCAGAGCCGGGTCGTAACAATAGGCAGCAGGCTTTGGTGGGTATGATAATATCCCTCGGCTTGCTGCCTCTGTGAGTTTTTTCTGGAGCAGATGGAGGAGGTGGCCAGGTAGAGGGAGGTCTGGGCTTCTGTACTTAGGCTGCTGGCCCTGCGACCCAGCTCCAGATAAGAGACAGAGTATGTATGCATGTATCCATCCGTCCGTCCGTCCGTCCCCCATAAAGTCTTGTCTGACTCTAAAACATCATGCTTCGTGGTTATTTGCTACTGCTGCAGGTAGTGAGAACAAGACCAGTGAAAACGTCCTCGCTGCGTCATGATCCAATTATTAGCTGTATAATCACTGTCTGCAGGGAATGCTGTCCTCACACAGAGAAACCAGTAAGGTTATTCAGGATAGGAGACTGAGAGTGGAGTGACTTTACTGGACATGCTGAGCTGTAGAGGAACACTGAGGTCGAGCTGCGAACTTCCGATGTTCATGATTGCTATTGTAGCAGATGACCTGAAGGCCAGCAGTGATTTCAAACCATAAGTGCGTCAGGTTAAAGTGGGGTCAAACAATTCTCAAGCTGTAGTCCAAATTTAATCCACTTGATTTACCACCTGTCAGGGGCTTAGCATACAGCCTAAGGCCAACCCAGGCCAGGCGCAGCAAATTTCCTAAGAAAACATGTCAGACTCGATCTAAAACAGATCATTTATTAGATAGTCTTAACAGAACCCGACTGCAGCTGGATCCTAATAAGCTTAATAAAGAGAAGAATCAGATTTCTTTATTTTAGAATGGATTTCTTGGATAGAACTGATGTAAATTTTATGAAAACTAATATTTAGAATTATATTTAGTTCTAAAACCACAAGTCTCAGCTGCTTTTTAAAATTTATTTATTTTAATTTTGGGAATGAGTTATTTTTGTACAAAGAAAATATGAATTTAACTGATGTCAGTAACCAACTCTTCAGCACTGTCTGGGTTTCCAACACTCAAGTGCAAATATCTGCAGTTCCTCCAATGTCCACTTGAGGCTAGCACACAAAATGAGTCGACCCCTGTAGCCTGTGTTAAAGTGCCCAACTTTACAGAATTAAAACGCATGGATACTATCTATGGATAGTTTACCCATTTATAAAAACTGTATGGATGGTGACATCCACCTGCTTACTGGAGTTAGAGCCAGTCGGTGTCACTTCTACTATCTGGAGTCACTGAACTGGACTTCTCAATCATGTTTCTGCTGTTTGGGTCATGGATGGGATATCTGACAAATAGCAACCCTGCGAGCAACAGTTAGTTGGGGCAGCATCCTCATCTACTAGTCTCGTACATCTGTTTAATGTTTTAAACTTACAGATTAAAGTAATGTTACCTGTAGAGTCCATTTGATCAAGCTTGCTAGCATTAGCTGATAATTTAGCACTCCACCCAAAAAAAAAAAAAATAGGATTGACACCACATGGAGCTTTTTAAAATCCTGTGGGAACAAGTTATCTTATGCAAACACAAGAAAAAGATTTTTTTTTTTAAATTACTTTCTTCAGCTTGGCCTGTAGGAAACAAGCTTTCACGTTTATAAAATGTTGAGTTTCTATTTATTATTATCTACAACTTGAACTATTTCTGTGATTGCTCTGGTTTTAAACATCTAAATGTGGCGTCCACCTTCTAAGGAAGCACTGACTAGTAATTGGTCAGTCACTGGCCTGTCTGATCTGCTGCTCTACAGACTCTGTAATTGATCTAATCACTTGCTACTGGGACTGCAGCCAGTGAGTAATCTATTACTTGAGGAGACACGTCTGCCATTTTCTGCAGCAAGGTTAGAGGTGAGCCAGATAAGGAAACAAGCTTCTGAATCCGTTCCCGTCTTTAGTTTCTTCTTTGCTTTTTATGGGGGCTGCTGTAATTGTGAGCTTGGGTGGAGTTCATTCCTCAGCTTGGGCCAAGCTGCACGGCAGGTAAAGAAGATTCTGATCTCCGGATTGAAAGCTGAAAGCTTTTTTAAGGTTGTCCTCAAGGTCATGGTTATGATGTATATTTTGTGACAGGTTTGGGGGCTGGGTGATGGTACATACCACAGTAATATTACTCACATATTGAATTGTGAAACATTGCCAAACACTGTACTAGAGTTTGATTCATTATTATTAGGCATATTCCACTCACTAGCTTTAGAATAACTAATGCTGCTAACTGTGTTCTTTACTGAATGTTTGCTGATGTTGTAATTCCCACTTTGCACCAGCAGAGACCAGTAAAGGTGAAGTAATTCTCTCCCATGCGCCCTCATACATATACATAGTAACTGAGTCCTGAAGATGGAAATCTAGATGTTATAAAAAAGAACAGTAGCTGTTCTGTATTTTTTAATAAAGCAGTGGAAATTATATAGTTTGTTTATGAGATATCATACAGCATTGTTTTAGATCAAACCCAGTCTATCTACTATCTTAGTGATCTGTTAATGTTTCGACGGAGGACGTTAAGGTTAACTAAAACACTGAAACTGAAAAGGTGTTTGCATCTACAAATTCTGGAACAGCTTCAATATAATGTTCCTCAACATAAAATTCTGAAGATTTTGAATATATCATCAACTGCAGCAAATAATATCCCCAAAACATTTAGGAATGCCCGCGAGCTCAGGAACAATTCCAGAAATCACCTTCTGTAAAGGTCACAGTTCACTGTGCCGTCCACAGGTGCAGGTTAAAGCTCTAACATGGATAAAAAGCTGCATGGTTTTGTTTGTTTTTGGACTAAAGCTAATCTGAGGAAAAATAGAAAACTGTTCGGTAGTAAGATGCTCAATTCAAAAGCCTGCAACTCTGATGGTATGGAGGCTCATTACTGCCTATACAATCAGCAGCTTCCAACACCATGAATGCTGAAAGGTATATTCAAGTTTTAGAGCAACATGTGGCTGGAAGTTAAACTGGCTGCATGGAGTTCAGACCTTTCATCAACTAAAAAATGAAGATTTGGATCATCATGAAATGAAAATACAACAAAGAAAACCTAGGATTGTTGAGCAGCTCCATCAGATAACAGTGGGATAACATTCCTCTCCCAAACAGCGAGAAAGAAGACAGGAAGCTCCACGGCAGCAAACACGACCCTGACCCATTAAATTCAAGATGACTTTATTTTGTTCTTATAATTCTCAGTTTAACCATTTCATTTGTTTTCTTTGTTTTACTGTGTATAAGATATGGGGTACAGGATCTGGAAATGACTGCCTTCTGTTTCCTATACTTTTTTTGGATTTGTGGTTGTACAAAGAAAAAAAAAATAAAACTTTAGAAATTCTTAGTTTGATTTTTTTTTTTTCTAAATCTAAATTCAAATTCAAAATGATTTTATCTTACAAGTCACTCCCATAAGCTTCTTCTACTGTAAAGACTATAGATGGAAATTGTTGTTGTTCTAAGTCCCACAGCTCACCAGTAGAGGGCAGTAGAGAGCCTTTATTGAATGTATGATTATGACACAGGGGAGGTCAAAACCTCAGTGAAACACCACTGAGTAAAATGCTTAATATATATTATAATATTTAATATATATTACAATATGGTATGACTTTAGATATTTCTGTGCTTTGTTTTACTACTTTCCTGTTTGTAACCTCATTACAACTTTATTTCCTCTTCATTATGTTGTCCAACTGAAAAGTCATTTTAATTGTAAACAGTTCTAACATATGCACAGGGGTTTATATGTGTATTAGCCTTGTATTGTTCTCTATATAATATATATGTAAAGCCATGAATAAATACAATAGTGAATTCTAACAACTGTTATATTGTAACATATATAAAATGGCATTAATAGGCCATTTAATGACATAACGCATGTAGTACCTGTCCTGCTGTAGCCTACTGTTGTGTCTCTATTGACAGATTGCTGTATTTATATTAACATGACATTTATTTTTGTTGCATTTTTAGTTTCAAATAAAATATTTAAGTCAGTTTTAAATTAACTTGATAATCAAATAAAACAAAAAACACATTTTCATAATTATAAAAAGTGCTTTTTTTTATTGAAATCCAATGAGACACCACTGCTCTGTTAAACAACAGTCAGATGACATATATAAACAAGAAGAATACTGGTCATAATAAGGCAAACAGTTCAGCTTTGTAACACTCTGAAATCTTTGGAGAGGTCTGTAACACTTTCACACACTGTTTGATTCAGCATCTGTTTTTCATTAACACTGAACACCATCAAAAGGCTTTTAAAATGAAAGGGACTTCCTGCTCAGCTGTGGTATCTGTGCGAGCGTATCTTGCGGCTGAGGGTTCGGGCGATGCGGTCGACGGCGTAGCTGATGTGTCCCTGCTTCTTGTCATCTGCAAGTGACAGGCCCTCGATGTTTCCGCTGTACCACAACACCCATCCGGCCAGAGACACGAGTAAAAACAGGGCTCCTGAGCGGAGGACACGGATTCATCATTTATTTATTACTAGGTCATGGAAATTCATCTAAACAGAGAAATTACAACCCCGGCCCATTTTATGATCTAGTTTTGAGAAAGAAGCAAAGATGATCTCCTTAATAAAAATAATAAAAAAGATGTAGCTCATGTGTCATTTTAATTATTTTATTTACTTTAAAAACCTTAAGACTTTTTCTGTAATAGCTGATTTCCCCCCCAAAAGTTTTCTCATGTTTTTGTGTAACATTTTATCTCCTCGTCTATTTTGTTGCAGTTCTATCAAAATATCATAAAGGTAACTGATATTTACATTTTAGTTTGGATGCTTTCGACCAGCTGGACAAAATCACCAATCACCAGGAAATGGTAATTACATCACTGGCGTCATATATGCAGTTTGCTTGCACATTTCGATGGATGCATGAGTGGATGGGTGGATGTTACAGCCCAGCTTCCAGCCAGGAAAGAATCTGCAAATAAACTTTGCAGTTATTCTGAAAACAGCTGACTCGACTATTTTCACTGCTGTGAGAAATCTGCTTTTGAAGCTCCATCACTTTGAGATTTGGCTCAGAGAATCACATTTTGTCTGTTCCCTGAAGGTAAATGGAGACATGGCTGTCTCTCTCGGTTCAGCCTTCCGCCTCTCTTGAAATTGTCTGCCTCCAGTATCAGCTCCCTGTTTGGCACCATTGTCAGAGTACTAGCTTTTTAGCTAGCGGGTGCAGAGGAGGTGTGTGTGTGTGTGTGTGTGTGTGTGCTGGTGTATAGCTACAAATATGCAGACAGCCATTCACAGAGTACCTGAAGTTATAATAACTTTTGCAGAGAGCTAATTTTGATGCTTTAAAGTTCACAGAGATGTGTAAAATTCCTTCCTCTGCTTGTGAATTAATGTATATGCTGCTATGACTGTGAGTCTACATTAATTCAGGCTCCAGTTGACTCGTCACTTCTGTTTAATGTCAACCCACTTGTGCTTTTGATTAAGCCACACAAGCATACCAGAGTAGACCAACACGTCTCCAAAGTCCCTGTCTTGGATCTTCAGATTGGCGAAGACCCCCACCAGCAGAGCGGCTCCACCCACTACATCCATAAACACGGCAAAGGCCAGAGCCAGTTTACAGTGGGACAACCCAGTATATCCGCCCATTATGGAGCTGGGAGGGAGGAGGAGAGAAAAGACTGTTACAATCTGACAGAACCACAGGTGAACTAAACCCGCTACAGGATCAGTTAGTGTTAGACTGATGCTTCCACATGCACTAGTGGAAGAATGATTCACGTTAACACTGACAAAATTAAACATATTAAATGTTTCAATTAAATGTTGTAAATACACAGAATTCAGACATTTACATTCTGATCAGAGTTTAGATTAAAGCTAAATACCTGGGACAGAGGCCTAGAATCTGAAATGTCAAAAGAAGATTGGAAATCAGCTCTTAGTTTAACTCATATACAGACTGTGGAAACACATCACAGACAAACACATTATAACTGGTTAATGTCAGCACAGGTAACTCCTGCCAGGTTTATAGGGACGCGTACGTTTCATGAACTCTGACAGCATTTAAAGCCTAAGCTCGTTTGCAATGTTTGGACTTTTAAAACATCAATATCATACAAACATCTACATACATATATACATAAAACATTACAGGGGAGAGAGACCATCCAGCTTGTTATCAGTGCTCAGTTCAAAAGCCTGCAACTCTGATGATGATCTGTTGTAAACATATTCTGGGAAAATGAGATGAGCATCGTCACAGATTTTGGATGTTTACTAAAGCAAACTTTCTCTTTCTAGAAAAGTTCATTTGATTTAGCACATTCTGTAATACCCGGGAATACCACATACCACACTGAACTTGGATGAAGACGTGTCTTTTTGACCTGCTGGCAGAGATGAGACATTCAAATATTTTAGGGATTTTGAGCCTCAGTGGTTCTGTGTTAAACTGAACACCACTCCTGAGCGTTCATAATCATAGAGTACCAGATAATATGAAGGCTCTAGCTCAAGTGGTTAACTAGATAATTACATTTTAAGATAGCCTTCTAAAGAGGATTTCCAAAAAAAAGAAAAAAAAAAAACTATTTTCCTTTTCATTAGAAAGCTAGCGACAGTAGGGACCTGAAACTTTTCAAAATCTCTACTAGAACAGTGTCTTTCAGGCAGAAAGACAATACTAGCTGCAGTATAATAATGTACCACAGAACCAGAAGCAGCAGGTCACACAAGATTCGTGACTGAGTCTGCTTTAAAAACTGTCTCAGTTTAGTTTTAAGATGATCCCAGTCAGGGGCAGTTTAAGTTCTGGAGGTAAGAAGATTCACGTCTCCAATGGCAACCTGCAGCTTCCATAGATGCTCCATGTGTTACTGAGCCAAAAGCCTTAAGAGGAACCACAAGGTTACTGTGTTAGTCGCTGATTGTGTGAGCATCTGTAAAGTAATCTAAGATCGGCAAATGTAATAAAATACAAAACTTTACATGTTTAATTTCTTAAGACTATGGAAACACTGTAACGTTATCAGCTTCTTATCCCAAATTTCAATTGCCTGCTCATCATAAGAGGGTTGATTTATGTGAAAGCTGCCTGTGTGAGACCCTTATAAGACTATACCAAACATATCAAATCAAACCAAAATTTATTTATATAGCACATATTAAAAACAACAAAGTAGACCATAGTACTTCACAGTTGTAACGCAGACACGCAGCTGCATTTTGAACTAACTGAAGCCGGTAAAGAGTACACTGTACACAAAGGAGTACGGCTTCACTGTGTTTGACAGGAGGATTCAATCTTTTTGCAAGCGGTCAACTAGACCCAGAGCTGTTTCTGCCTGGTTTGTACCAGGAGAACATAACTGTAAAAACATAAGCAATGACTCATGAACCTCGGTTTTGTAAAGCTAAAAAAAAAGTAATAGTGCTGTTGTTTTTTTTAAGTTACAGTCCTATGAGCAAAAATCTTGCTAATAAATAAATAATACATCAGACCTATTAAAATATAAGCTCTAATTAATAAATTAAGAGTTGCACATTTAAAGAGGTTACTTTCCCAAACAAAAGCCAGAAAAGCATCCGGATATCAGACAGAACCTCTGTGTGAACTCATACAGGTGGACTCAGGCAAACAAAACAGTAAATCATGCCTTGTTTTGCGCTCACGAATAATTTTTAAAGAATCAGATTTACCTGGCGTATGATTTTTGGCTTCAAAGACATTTCCAAAGTAAATTTTACAAATTGATCCATAAAAATTACGTTCGTGTTCTGTGTTCAACGCTAAATCCGTAAAATCTGTATTTGATGCCGTTCATTAATTTTCACGGTTTCTTTCTTTACTTTGGAGAGGACCTGCCAGCAGTGCGGGGAGCTTATTTTAGCGGTTAGGTCAGCCGGATTATGAACTAAAGTTAATTTAAAGACTTTCTTACACACATAAACTTTGACTCACGTGCTGCTGTTGTCCGTTAAGTTATAAAAAAACAACGCCTCAGTAGACGGGTTTGTTCTCTCCACCGTGTTCTTCACTTCCGCCTTGATCTGCGCTCTTACTCACCTGCAGCCACCACGCCCTTCTGGTGACACGTTTCCGGTCTGGATTTTACCCTCTTCTTCTTTTTCTTTTCCTTTGCTTCCTGGTGTTTTACAGCTTCATAAACGCAAAGAAATTCATTTTTAAAACGCACTTTTTATTGTTATCGTTTCACTGTATTTATTTAATGTCAGTGTTTTTATTGAGTCCCTTAATAAAGAATAATAAGGGTCCCTTTAAACACTTTTTAGATATTTCTTTTAATTTGAATGGAAATCTTTTAGGGCAGCGGTCCCCAACCTTTTTTGCGCCACGGACCGCTTTATGCCCGACAATATTTTCACGGACCGGCAATAAGGTGTCGCGGATAAATACAACAAAATAAAACTAGTGCCGGTACCGAAAAAAAGAAGATTTATTCATAACACACGTGAAAAGACCCAGGAAAACCGAGTTAACGATAAAAACGATAACAAAATAACGCTGAAAACCGATAAAAACCCTGAAAACCATACATTTCACGGCTGAGCCTCAACTCTCGCGGCCCGGTACCGGTCCCAGGCCCGGGGGTTGGGGACTGTTTTAGGGAGTAAAAAAAATTAAAACAAAAAAACACCACCCCTCTGCGCATGTGTGAAACAACTAAATCTGCGCGCGGTACACCTGTTCCCGCCAGTATAATCAGGTAATTGCTACAGGGAGTGTGCGAGGCGGGCTGTAGGGCCGCAGGTGTGGCTGGTTTCAGGTCATATTACTCAAGTATAACTGCGCACAGAACTACTGGAGACAAATAATAACAGGTTTATCCAAACACCCGGTTTATTACCGCTCTGTAGCTGCTGCCCGGCAGACCTCTCAGCCATGAATCCTTCCACCAGCAGAGAGGATGCAAGCCCACCAGGTAACAACATGCGGGGCATCCACCTGCCCACAGCACGGCGTACGAGCTCCAGGAGTCAGACATTTAAACTTTTACACCTTCTCCAAACGCACTCTTTCTTTTTCTTCCCTGCACATGATAAAAGAATGAAAAGTGGACTCACCTGTAGCTTTAACGCTGCTAAAACCTGAACACAAACATTCCTGAGAAGCAGTGCTGGCTGCCCTTTTGTGCCCTGACAATACACGGTTCTTGTTTGTTTGCTAGTTTTTTGTAATGACTGTTTTATTGATGCTCTGCTTTCTTCTTTTCATTTCACTCTTTGGGCATTCACTCCGTTTTTCTGAAGCGTAAGTGGGCTACCAGGCTATGCGAGTAACCTCGGTGAGTTGTAGGTTTATTAACCTTAACAAGCGACTGATAAGCAGTAATTAATCTGCATTCGTCAACCATAAGAGCCTCTTTTTAAAATGTAAACTTTCGCTTCGTTATTTTGTTTCATATTATTATATATATATTTTTATAAACATCATGTCTTTGAGCTTGGGTAGGACGTTAAGCTAGTAAAGCTAAAGGGAAAAGCTTTAGCTTTAGCAAGTACAGCAAAATTGAGTCACTGCTACTGATTTTTGTATTATGCTTTGACTCGGGATTTGGAAAAACTGAATTTAATAATCTATATAAAAATGACTTTTTAATTAAGAGCATTTCCTAAATAAATCACAACCTTTGAAACGTTGAAACCAGAGACTTATTACTACTGTGGCCCAATAATAACAATAATCGTGAATATATATTTGACTGCACGTTCAAAGACATGTAGTTAATGGGGTTTGGTTAATTGGTGATTCTAAATTGGTCATAGGTGTGAATGTAAGTGTCTGTGTGAGACTTGTGACCTGTCCAGGGTGTAGCCCAGAGCCACAGCAAAGTTATGTGTCCCAGAAATCAGATATTTCTGTGTATGATTTATTTTTTACATCTGAGGTTGGCCATAAAAATTAATGCACACACAGCTAAATAATTAAAATAAGCACTAAGGCCTCCAGTGTGAACTTAATGTTTGTGTATGAAACAGTAGATGGTAGACAGACAGACACACACTTGTGTGGAATATCACCTAACCTATTAAAATGTTCGTGCTGGTAATATTTATTAAAGGCAAGATGGAAACATTTTTCACAGACTTCAGATTTATTAGTTACTCTTTTTGAGAGTCTTGATGTCATTTTCCTCTTTTCTTTTTTCATGTCAGAGCATTACGTGCCCCAGTCATCATTAGCAGCTGCAGCATCATCAGCAGCAGCAGCAGGAGGAGGAGGAGGAGGAGGTGGTGGTTTATATCTAAATGCCTACGAGGTCTCCTTTCCCCTGGAGGAGAATATAGAACGACCTCCTCCCTATCACCTGAACCAAGGCCAGCAGATGATGGACGGTATGTCAGTGAAAATATCTGTAACTCCCAAACAGTTGATGCTTTTGTTAAACTCTTTCATTTAAAACTGAAATTATTGACTTCAGTCACATCCTGATTGTTTGATTTTAAACCTGCTGGTTTACAGAAGCAAAACTACAAACATGTCACTGTCCAAAAACATGTAGACAAAAACGTATTTTTCTTTGAATATGCTGTTTATATCTTTGCTACATTGGTGACAGTTTTTGGCTTCCTGGTATAATAAATATTCATAAACTCTCAACTTCTATGTTTTTTATTTTATTTTATGTTCATTCTGTCCCGTCTTTTCCATCCTCGACATCCTCCTGCAGAGCCAGTGGTCCAGGAGCCTCCTCACTCTCAGTACAGCACCTTCATCCTGATCTCTAACCTGCGCGCTCACCTCTACGTCGCTCTGGAGAAGAACGCCTGGCTGCAGAAGCGCATCGAGGAGCTCGAGGAGGAACGCAACTTCCTGCGCTGCCAGCTGGACCGTTTCATCGTCAGCATGAGGAGTCCTGAGGGTCAGGCTCGTTGAGTCTCACCCCATTTAAAGTTTTCAGAACTAAAAAAAGCATTTTATAAACATGTGTTTTCCTAATTATAGAGTGGAGCGGGGACGCCCAGCGTGGTGTGAAGGTCCAGCCTGCCAGCTCTCCTTCTCCTCCATCCCCCATGACCACCAGGTCCGGGATGACCCTCAAACGCATCCAGGGATCAGGATCGCGGAGCCGCCGCAACGCTGGTGAGGAAGATGCTGACACATGTATGTAAATGAATATGTTCTAAATGCTTAACTTTAAAGTAGAGAAGTCTTTTTCTCATGTTTTTGTTTTGTTGGGGGTTTTTTTAGCTGTAACCAAGCAGGAGTTTCACGTGGAAGAAGACAAATACTACACCGAGGACGAGTATGTGGAGGAAGAGGAAGAAGAAGAGGAGGAGGAGGAAGATGTGGACTCTTCAGTAGAGAAGGGGATTAGGAAGAAGGGCAGAGGGCGGGTCTGTGGAGAGCCAAGGATGAAGATGAGGAGGGTCTTCAGGATCACACACGGGAGGGAACGACAGAGAGGTGAGAGTCATGTGACAGAAGACATGATGTAAATATAACTTTATAATTCACATGAATCCTGTTTTTGTTCTGATGTGAAAAGTTTAAAAAACAAAAGTCATGTTAAAATCCAGAAGTCTGTTTTTAATCCCAAAAACATTCTTATCCAAACCCCCTCATGTTCTCAAATACATAATATGGGCTCGACTTGCACTTCTAACCCCAGCTAAGAAGTCGTTATTAGAAACTCACCATTCTGAATCAGCAGGAAACAAAAACACTACAACAACACTGTGCTGGAGCCTCAGCCTCCTGTCTGTGACACACTTACTTCACTCAGCATTTTATGTTCCTTCCATCAGTTAAAGACCCAGATGGGGTTTTGATCCGTTACAAGAAGATCCTGTCTACCTACCAGCGGGTGAGGAGCATGTCCAGAGCCTTCCAGATCCACGGAGTCGACCGAAACACCATGGCCTCCACCTCCCCCATCGCTGAGCTGCTGCTGGTGGCTCCAGAGAAGGTGATGACTCCTCTGATTTCCTGTTTTATGAAGCTGTTCTTTCAACTAAGTAATTTGAAGAAAAAAATTAATAATTTGCGGTCTATATTGATCTGTGTTGTATCTGTGAATGAAGTTTTTCACACTTTCCAAGTTCAGAGCTCAGACTCAAGGGGACGTTTCCATTAAAGTTTCTAGTTTTGAAATAATTCTTTACATATAGATTTACATGAAGATATCAAAGCTTGGATGGCTCTGAACTTTTTGAGTTTCAGTGAGAGTAAAACGGAGGTGATTGTATTTAGACCTAATAATATTTCATGCAGCCTGCTCGTAAATTGTGGTTGGCTAGGATCTTATATCAAGCAGCATGTGACAAACCTGGGAGTCATTATGGACTCAGATTTTAAATTGGACAAACATATTAGTTCGGTGTTGCAAAAAAGCTTTTTCCAGCTGAGGCAAATAGCTAAGCTGAAGCCAGATTTGTCAAGACGTGACATGGAGAAGGTAATACATGCCTTTATTTCAACACGGCTTGACTACTGTAATGCACTGTTTTTTGGAGTCAGCCAACGATCTCTTGCTCGTCTTCAGCTCATTCAAAATGCTGCTGCCCGCCTCTTAACTGGTACCCACAGCCATGAACATGTAACACCTATCCTGTCTTCTCTTCATTGGCTTCCTGTTCGTCACAGAATTAATTTCAAAGTCCTAACACTGGTTTATAAATGCCTTAATGGTCTTGCTCCCCCATACCTTTCCGAGTTACTTCAGCCTTATATTCCTTCATGGACCCTCAGATCAGCTGACCAGCTGCTGTTGGTTGTCCCAAAATCAAGGCTTAAACGTAGAGGAGAACGAGCCTTTTCAGTTATGGCCCCAAAACTTTGGAATACGCTGCCTTTAAATATTAGACGGGCATCTTCGTTTCCTGTTTTTAAAATGCTTTTGAAAACACACCTTTTTTCGATAGCGTTCAGACTGGCTTGAGTTGATATGGTTTTTATGTGTTTTATTATGTTTTATGTGAGTGTCAGTGGTTGTATTTTGTGTTTTACCCTGTGTTTCTGTACAGCACTTTGGGCAAACTTTTTGTTTTTAAACGTGCTATATAAATAAACTGGATTTGGATGTAGGATTCCCTAAAAATAAGAAAACTTGAGAGGAATAATTGCACAGAGCTTCTTTTTGCATATTTGATTATAAAACTGAGATTATTTTAGAATCCGTGAACAGTCCCAACGGTTCCTGCAGGTGACAGAGGTCGGAGAGTTTGAGGCCTCGAAGGAGAAGCTGTTGGATTACGCCCGGAGGTGCTACAAGACGATGGATGACGAGACGCACGCCAAAGTCCAGACCATGAAGAAGACTCACAAGCTGCTGCCCATCTCCTACAGGTTCAGAAACTGAGAGCTGAGCGAGGCGGGTAGAAGGACCAGCTGGTGGAGTTTTCTGCACTTTGTTCTTATTTTTCTTAAAGTCAGAATATATAATAGGATGTGAGAAGATTAAATGCCAAATTACAGGGCATATTCTGACTTATTTATTTATTTTCATTGAACTGCTTTATTTATGTTTTTTCTTGTTTTTGTTTGTTTTTTTCTTGTGCAGCTATTACAGTAGAGAGTAGTTTTTTACTCCTCTGAACTGTGATAGTGTTTCACACTGAAGACTGAAGTAGTTTTTTTTTGTTTTTTTTGCTTTACCTCAAAGATTAACTGAAGAATTAAAAAGAGAGAGAGTACATATGTTGTTAATTATAATGCCTCAGAGAGGAGTTTTCATTTCAGAGGGAACTGACTGATTCATCAGTGCCTGCAGACATTTTATAGAGCAGGTATAAGAGACAGAAGTTCAAGTAAATGTGCCTTGAATTTTTGTTATATAAGAGAGAAATATTTATTTTCTTTATTTTTGGCTCAGTGTTTGATTTTTTTTCCTTTGTGCACTGAAATGATGAACATGGATTTTTGATGTTTCATTAAAAAAAAAGACTTTATTCATCAATCTATTTCATACAAAAGTTGTTTAAGTTAAATGTGAAAGTACTGATGGTAATGTGAATTTTTTCTTTTTTCAATTCTGATAACATCAGATGTAAAATATATTACTGTGCAGTAGATTAAATAACCTTACATGTATTGTTTTCCTCTTTCTAGAATCATAACATGTGATCAGTGTGAAGTGTGAGGAGCTCAGCCGTGACTTACACTAACTCTGGTTTACAGTAAAAGCATTGAACACATGCAGTACTCCTGCCAGGAGCCTCAGGCACTGCCTGCCACTCTGACTCATTTGATGTAATGAGGCTGACAAAGTGACAACGTGCTGAACTCAGGGTTTACAAACAAAGTCATCAAGAGCTAAAGAAATCAAATTAGGCTGAAATGTTTTGCTAAAAAGATGTTTTCTAAAAAAAAAAAAAATTAGACTTGCAGACTCTAGCGCCCTCCTGTGGAAGAATTTGGCAATTTAGTTCATTAATGAAGAGAAATTGTTATTAGGGATCAATGGGATCCAAAAAACTTCATGTTGATCAGGGCTCAAAAAAATATTTTCAGTTTTTTTTTCTCATGCACACCTAAATGTATATATTAAATATAGGTATATTATAGGTCTGTTTTATGCTTCACATCATTTGGGATTTAAAATTGGTTGTAATTTTAATTTTTTTTTTTTCACTAATCTAATGAAGAAACTGACCTCGCAGCCCATTGTTCCTTCAGTGGGCTAGTTTCAATCATTATGCGAATGTACTGTTTATAAGGTTGGTGAAACCTGCAGTCAGCTGAGACTGAAGAAGTCAGTTGGATGAGTGACGAAAGGTTTCTCCTGCAGGAAACGCTACGTCCAGATGAACAGAATCAACGTTTTTGAGATTTCCTTACCTGGATGATTGAGCATGCATCAAAACATGCCTGACACAAAAAAGCAGTTTTAGAAGTTTCATATGTCTGATATGAAACTGAAGACAACACTAATACAAAATTTATACGAGTCATTTTAATGCAACATCTTTATCTATGATGAAACTCCAGGAAAATATTTGAAATACACTTTTTTTTTTCAACTTTAAACCTGTAGATATGTTAGTAATTATTCTTTTGTGTACACTGAAACCTGGGTTTGTTAATCCTGATTGGTCGAGGCTTGTCAGGGTCAACAAAGTGAAATCTTAATACTGCGGCTGACAGTTTCCAACATCTGGATGCTTCACGGCAGCAGATTAAAGCTGTGCTTTCAGATTGAGGTGTTCTTTATTTGTAACAAGTGTTTGTTGAGTTACTGTTGCTCTCTGGGATATAAATATAAAGTGAGGTGATTATGTCAACCAGTAAAAATGAAATATTGAAAAAAAAAAGCATTTTCACTGTATCGGAAAGCATTTTGTTGGAAGCTGTTGAGCACGGATCACATCATGAGACTGGTCGTCTGAAATTCATCTGACTCGAAGATCTAAGTCACAGTTAGTTGTAGAGCCTATAGCTCACAGCCTGTTCTATCACAATCATGGTTAATCCAAAGCAATGTGCAAACATGCTTATCTGATTTATGACTGCAACTGTATGTGAAAGAAATTGTTGAATTTACACTGTTCATCATCTGTTCACTAAATTCAAACTGAATTTTTCGTTTAACCTACTTCTTTAAAAGATAGAGGAATATTTTGAGGTCTTTTTCAAAGGTTGTTATTAATGGTCGAGCCCTCTTGAGAACTGGACTGCCTGTGGCCGATGTTCTAAAGTAACACTTACACACTACAAGTGTGGCTTTAAAGCAACAATGACAACATAATGCATTAAATAAGATAAAACTTAACAGGTTTGCGCTTAAAATGTCAGTATCAACAGAGACAGGTCAGTTTCCTCCGATGGAACTGGACAAAAATGTTTGAGACTGTTGTTTAATGTTACACTGATCTATGAGCCATTCAAGCGTAAAAAGGCACCAAACTCAAGAAATGGTTCAGTTTTGTCTACACGTCACAACTTAGCAAAGATCCCATTTTAAATTGTGTCTTTAGACACTTTGTAACTTGCACCCTGTTGCAAAAACACACAATTTGTTCCCATTTCTTTACTTGAATCCTTCCAAAATGACAGCAAACATCCAGCAAAGACCTGAGAGATGCATTTGACTCTTCAGTTATATCTGCTGTTCACTAAAGCCTATAAGAAATGGTCTCAGTGGAAAGATGGCTGTCAGGAAGCCATTCTTAGCAAAGGAAAAAAAAGAGAAAGGCTGAGGTATGCCAAATTACACAATAACTTGAATGCACATTACAGGCAACTGGTCTAAAGTAGTGCTGAATCCAATTTTGAAGGTTAGGCTACAGTTTATTATCAGTATTTGCAGGAGTACATGGGAGGTCACAGGAGAGTTACAACAGTGAGTGGCTATGGGCATCTGTACAACATGGTGGAAGCTCTGTGATGGTTTGGAGCTTCATTTCAGCTGATTTGTTGGAGATCCTTTTAAAACTGATGATATTATAAAAACTGTGAAAGCAGCTGGGAACAGCTTCATTTTCAGCATGACAGTTATCCCAAACACACTGCCACTGCAGTAAAAGCATACCTGGAGCGTAAAGGGTGGCTCAAGACTTTTGGACGGTACTGTATATAATAATGCCATTCATTAAATTGTTATTTGCAAATAAATTCACAATATAAAACACAAATACTGTTTATTCCAACTTCATGATGCTTTAGAATATGTAAAGAGGTCTCAGTTTTTTGACTAATCATTGACTAAGCATTGAATTATGCAAAATATTCAAACTTGTACCCAATAAAATAAACAGCTTGTATACGTTTATTTTTATGCATTTATCTATTTTTGTCACATTTATATTATAAGCTACTTTTTTAGTTTTTAGCAGAAAAACAACAGTATGATAAACGTTTACTGTCATGGCGTTCAAAATAGAAAAATATAAAAAAAATAACAACTGCACAAACTTCCTTTCCCACAAGACATTGCGACACACGGTGGGGGGCGTTTAGTGACTGAGGGGGCAGGGAGAGGTCGTAAAATAAAACTCAGTTTACCCTTTAACCTTTCCAAGCGGGCCAATCAGAGCGGGAGCTACGCTGGAAGTAGTAAAACCAGCCTGTTTGGACTGACAACCGGTTTCACCGAATAGAAGCGCGGGAGCTGCCTTCAGTGCCCAATCACAGTCGAGCTAGGCGGAACTACTGTCCAACAGGGCATCGGAGGAGGAGGTGTTCCTGGTAGCCATCTTGGATGTGCGGAGTGATTGTTTAGCGAGAAGAATTGACATTTTTTTAAAGGAAATAACCCTTCGTGGTGAATCGCTGAAGATTTAGCGGAGTGTGGCGACTGAGGAAAGCACTCGCACCTCGGAAAAATCCAGGTAAAGTGACGGCCGAGCCAGAAGTGATGAATTTGTGTGCCTTCCCCCTATTTTCTCTCTCCCCCTCTCCAAATTGTGTCTCCCACATCAAATAGCGCAGCCAGTGGGAAGCTGCATCTCTCGGTACTGACAACAACTTCAAGTGTGCGCGTTTGCATTAGAGTCGGAACTTCCTCTGCCGAGCCGCGGTGTGTAACGCGAAGTTGACTTTGTTTTGAAGTGTATGTGCTGGGCTGGAGCTGCTCTCAGAGTAATGATGCCCGCATTGTTTGTAAACATCCCGGGCTAACAAATACTACTCCCTCGGTGCACAAACGCCACCTGGGTGTTTGCTTAAAGCCTCTCAAAGAGCAGCCCGGCTGTCAGACACGGTTATAAAAGGCTAGGCGTCCTCAGTTGGTCCAAACTTAGTTCAGTGTGGACAGGAAGGGGCTGTCTCCAGATGTGTGCAGATGTGTGTAAAAGTATTGCTGGAGCTTTTTTGACAGTGTTTCTTTATTGTAGTTCTGTTATTCAGACTAGGACTCAGTTACGAAACAGGTGAGGCTCTTTTAAGTCGGAGTCCAGGTTTCCCGCAAAAGTTTTGATCTCAGAAACCGAGTTGAGGACAAAGAGTTGGCAAATAAGCACACACAGCTGGGAGTTTAGTTAGCTAAGGTGGTTTAATGTGAGATTACCTTTAGCAAGCATACAAAGTTCAACAGCACCACAAAGGCTTCAATCACCTATTAATCCCAAACTCTGAAAGTTGGAATCCCTACATAACATATAACCACAGAAATACAATACAATTTTATTTATGTAGCACCTTTTAAAAAACACAGTTTACAAAATGCTTTGGCATGCATGCAAAAGTGGAATGATCAAACTGTAGATTAAACTAAAAATAGGCAGCATACATGATAAACAAAACAAGGGAAAGCTGATAACCAGATGGTAAAAAGCTGTCCAGGTAATCTTGTCTTATAAAAAGTGTTTTAGGAAGACAGCCTCCAAGTTTATCTGTTCTTTTTATCAGCATGGGCATATTTTGTTTTTTGTTTTTTTTTTTTCTTAAACCACTGATATTGTACTCTGGGAACTGAAGCTTTTTCAGGGATTTTCAAGGCTCATCATGAAACAGATATAGCAGCATTGCTCTGGATTTTAAAGCATGGAAGCCTGTGTTACTTTGATTAACACAGATCACAAAGTCACTAGTCACACAAGTGTTTTTTCACTTGTTTTTTGGCCATTTCATAGGCAATAATGTACTTTATGCAAGGAAGGGCTCTTTTTGGGGGGTGGCAAAATTTGTTTTATGCAGGAAAACCCTGGCTTTGAATGCCAGAGTCACCTGGAGTCCTTTTTTTTAAATTTTTGTTTATACACTGACAGGCGTTTGGCGGTTTCCCAAAGAGGTTTTATCCACCTCCAATGGAAATTCCCTCCTTCCAGTGCTGCAACAAAATGATTTTATTTTTTAACCGCTTTGGTTCATTTGTTTTGCAGGTAGTAAAGCATATCACACATTTTTTGTTTTTAAATCAGTGGTTCAAATAAGGTACTGTGTGTACCAGTCATTCTTAAAGCTAAAGACCTTCTTCACAAAAAATGGCCTTTAGGTCCACACATGGATAATAAAACCTCTGGAGGAGTACATTTTTCCACTCAGGAAGTTTATCGGGATGTAAAAGGTGATGACAGTGCCGTTTTTTTCTTGGCTTTTACCTCCATATGCCTTCTGTCACTCAGCGTCTAAACTTAAAGTAAAACTAAAGGTGTGCAAATCTCTTTGACGTTCTCAGTTTAGCCACAGGACAGGAACATAAAATACAATTGTATAGGACATGTGCTCCATGCCTTGAATGAGTGAACAATGATGAAACAAAGTATGGACTTTGTGAATCCATAGATTTCTCCCTTGTAACTGGGGATTAATAAATCTGTAGTAAACCTATGCTGCAGAGACCTCTATAACCTATATGTGCACCTACTTAGAAACATAATTACATATCATGTTGACACAGCCCACAGCTATCGTGATTGGCCTGTTCAGTACCTTGGATTTCTCCTTTGCATTTCAGCTACTTTTGTGCTGCAGTTTTTAAATAAATCGATGAGATAATAATAATCATAGCTTCAGTGTAAGGACTCTCAGATGTCAGCAGTTCCTTGAGGGAGCGATGTGAGGGAATGTACAAAGAAGTTGAAAAAGTTGAGGGTCAAATATGTTTGCCTGTGGAAAAAAAAAACATCACAAAAGTCCCAGCATTTTTTTTCTATCATGGCTGGCAACACATGTAAAATACCAGGACACAACCACAAAGTAATTAACGTGTAATGCACCACATACAAGCATGAATGCTGGCAGCCGTGTCAGCTGCTTGCCTAGGTTACGTTGCATGCTGTTACTGCAGTCTTCTGTCATCTTCTTTGGTAACAATAGTCAGCCATCTTTCTTTTTTTCTTTTTTTTTACATTTTCCAAATATCCAAATATTGACTGCGAAGTTTTTATGTTTTGTACTGCAAATGTAATAATGTACCAAATACTGGTGGTCAGTTGGTTGTTACTTATCTGTATCGTCCCTGAAAAAGTCATGTCAGTTGATTACTAATGTGTCCTTTGAGACAATAAATAGTGATATCAGCTGTGTCTCCAGTGAGTTCCTCATCCTGTGGATGGACTGTGGATGGACCTCTGGGAGCTCAGAGTAGGAGCACCAGTAGTTCGCTTGCTTCGGGTTCTGATTAGAGTAATGCTTCAGCTTGCGGTGGATCTCCAGAGCAGAAGAACGATACTGTCACCAGCTGGGGGGGTTGGAGTTAGGGATGGCCGACTGGATATCGATCTGATCCTGACTATAACAGCTGGATCTGATACCAGTGATGGCATGCTATGGGCTGATGCATTCACTTCAGTTCTGTGTGGTTCTGTATTTACTTCAGTGCATGACAGTAGCTGCTAGTGACAGAGCTTACATAGCATGGAGGAGGTTAACAAAGCAGCAGCAGCAGTTTGGGGGTGTTTCATGGTTGGTACACCACAGCTTTTCTTTGAATGTTTGCAAAACCTTTTTATTTAACTGCAGACTGTGGTTAAAATGAGCTGATGTAACTGAAAAGTTCAGATGAGTCGATGCTTTGGCTTCACTCTTTCACTCTTTTGTTTGGTCATTATATGATGTAGAAACTAGAATGATGTTGGTTTGGTTTCACACTAGTTAGAAAGCTTTTATTACACTTAGGGTAACATAAAGCATCTCAACTCGATTCGGATTCTTTCACTTCAGCTGTTGTCTTGCACATAAAGAATGACGTCCAGTCTCTTCCTCTGAGACGGAGCTTATTAATATAACTCTGCTACTGGATCAGTACCCTGCATCAGCAGATAGCCACAGGCAAGGTGTTTGAAGCCTATTGAAAATGGAAAAGGTTAGATTGCATGCATTTTTACCATGCAGTGCTACTGCCAGGGAACGTTTGCTAATCATCATTAAACAAAAAGTTAGAAGAACGCACTACTACCTACCTGACAGAACAGTAAAATGTGTCAGATGGTACTCCACAAACAGAGAAACATGCAAAGAGAAAAAAAATCTTGTGTGGTGCACCTTTAAAAAGTAAATTAAAACAAGATCCAATGCAAAGGAGCCATTTTTGTTTTTGTTTTTGATGAAATGTTCATCTCCTCCTAATCTGCATTTTAAGAACAGTGGGGTCAAACCTGCTGCAACAAGAGCCTTCGCTTCTTGTCTCGGACACACTTCCTGCAACACAAATAAAAATTTAAATGTTTTTTCTGTAGCTCTTCGTTTCACTCAGCTTATGTGTCAAAACAGCATCACAAACAGTAGCTCTGCGCGGCGCCGGCGTCGTCACATATGCCTTTGTTTAATGGCCCGTGTCTGAACCTGACAAGTGGTGTGCTGCTAGTTTGCGCCTTAAAGCTGACACAGCATCTTCTCAGCCTCACCTCAGACTGCTCATTAATAACACGTCTGCACCGCCTGTCCTTACTTGACTTTGTTAAGTGTACTTTTGGTCGCTTTCTGAGGCAAGAGGATCATCTTCTCAATTTGATGGGTGTCCAATCAACGAAGCAGCTCTTATGTCTTTGAAGTTAGAATTTAAATCTTTCAGGATCTTAATTCATCTGTGTGTGGCTCTTTTCGATTATGCTGCTTATCATAAGGTTTTGACTTCTTAACCTACTAGAAAATAGAAAACTAAAAATTTTCTTCTCTGTTTCACTCCAAGGCTAAACATTTATTATCATAATAATAACATTTTTGGCTCTTGGAGTTTGTCTCAGTGTGTTACCTTAGTACTTAAATGATTCCAATATCTCAGATTTATAATTATCTATCGATTGACTTCAAATACTTAATAAATAAATAAATCAAGACAATTTACAATCAGCATTGAATACATTATTGTTCTCGCTGGCTGCATAAAAAATCAAGGGATAACCTGATGAGCCCAGTGTTACATAAAGTCAGTAAAACTTCAGTGATGTCAGTCCATCCAATTAGGAAGCATAAACCACCGGGAATCATTTCAGCTGCTTTAATACAAATCTAAGTGACAACAGGTGCACTGGAGCATCAACAACAAGACGACCCCCAAAAAGGGAATGGTTTAGCAGGTGGTGATGGCAGAATATTGCTCTCTGTTTAGCCCTCCCAACTTTTTAGGGTCTTTGTCACTGCTGGTAGCATGATGCAGCACCTGCAGCCCATTCAGGTGTGTGCAGGTTGTCCAGCTCCTCCAGCGAGACAGAGCATCACAGGAAGGTTTTCTGTGTCTGATGTCCCCGTGTTGGTGCTGTTCCTGACTATATAACCTGGACTATATTTGTCCAGGTTTAACATTGCAAATGATCAATCACATTGCTATAATGTCATAGTTTTGGGATGTGGAAAAAAAATCTGCTAATGTCCACAAAATTCAGAAAAAAGGGGCGATTAGCATTGGGGTTGGGCTTTAAAATGTGTTCTTGGTTATGTTTAGGGTAATGGGGCTATAGTCACAGTTATGGAGTTAGGGTTTGGTATGTGGTGTGATGGTGTCTCCATGTTGCAAAACTATGACATCACAATAATGCAATTGGTCACTTGCAGTGTTGAACCTGGGACATTAGTTTTGACGATCTGGGAACCGTACCAGCACGGGGATATCCGACCGTGTGGGGATGCCAGGAGGACTGTTACAGGAGGAGAGTTGGACAGAACCGTTGGTTGTTTTGCAGGGACAAAAATAAATCTGCATAATGATAAATAATTGAACACTGAGCTATCTAATGAAATTGTTGTGAAACAACAGGTAAACACCGGTGCTGGTGAATCCCTAACAAAAAAAACAGCATTGTTTCGGTAGTGACCGTGAGACCGACCTGTTGTGCGATCAGTAATGATGAATAATAGCACATAAAGCTCGTCCTTCATCGACAGATTGGGTATCAAATCTGAACTTCTGCAGCTGATTAAGTGCTCCTCTGGCTTGTGCCAATTTGCAGTCAAATTAGTTCTCGCTGATTGCATTTTTCCCCTGCCGATATTAACGAACAATGATGGTGATGATTGCTTTAATTAGCTTAAAGCAACCCGCTCACTGTTCACTCACTTGTGAATGTATATAAACGGCTTTAATTACTGAAAGTTGACTTAATGACTTTGTCATATATAAACGCTTAAAGCAAACTTAATAGTTAGTGTTTGTAACCAGAGAGAGGCATTGAGATGAGGTTCTTAATCGGGCCTCTGTTCCCGCATTACACTTTGAGTTGCTTTTAGTGTTTTAGTGCAGCTGTAGTCAAAACAGGTTATCACACAATATTATGTTATCAAGGGGCAGAAGTAGAGTTAAATTATGATCCCACAGCATGAATAAAACCTCAGTACTGAGCAGATTAAGATCATATTTATCTGACAGAAATAAAAAGAAATTCATAAAAACAAATGTACAGTAATTAAATTGTATTGGCATTTGAAGTAAGTGCTATCCACCTGGAGGCATTCGAGGCATTCGGATCATTTATCTGCAGTAAGTTGTACCTCGAGGCACCTGGAACCTTAAATGACCTTCCATAGTACTATGACAGTATGAAATTGCAAAATACCGTAATGCCAGGTTTATATTTACAGTAAACTGTCTCGAAGGCCTGCAGCTGGTATTATATTTATTCTTGTGCTGACCGATGAGCTCCACTTTCCAAACATTTTTATCTACACAGGCCACCTGCAACTGTAACTGCATGCAGAAGGACTTTAGGGCTGCTCGGTTATGGCAAAAATCCACATTTTATGGATTAGTTTTTCCAGTAATTGTAATCTGTATTATTTATTTATTTTATTTTATTTATTAGAGAGGCAGAGGCGGTGGGGACTGGATGATCCTCTGTTTACAGCATTGCTGTAAAGGCAATGGGTGCCTTTGATTCATAACATAAGATAAAACAAGAGCTTTGTAGCAACCATTCATTAAAAAAGTAATTGTTTTATCAAACTGTGATTGAAATTAAGCTCTTATTATTAGAGATATTAGAGATTTTTTTTTACTCGCTGTATGTTTTAATAAAGTTGTCATCAGTTGAGTTTAAGAAGAAGAAATGTGAGGAATGACTTCGATGCCTCTCTGCTATGAAAACCTTGGAGGCCACGTGCTCAAAGCAAGCGTGCCAAGTTTTTGATGAAACCACTTATGTTCATAAACAGCTCTTCTGCTATACCTGTCGTACCTGCTCACGTCTATCTGATCTGCTCAGCACAGCAGTGTTAGGTATCACTGCTGAGTCAGATTGAATCAAAAGGTCTGCCCTGGAATGGCGGCTGTCAACTTTGTTGTTGCTTTTTTCTATTTTTAGCTGCAGAAAAGTGGCGGGAATTCAGTGTGCTGACAGCAATAACACTTTTTTTCAGCATGGCAACATAAGAAGAAAGAGAACCGCAATTTGCAGTAAAGTCACAAACTATTACAAATATACAAAGAGAAGCTGTTGGCATCACAGGTGTGAAATACCTCGAGACTGCCGACCCTTTGCTTGCAGCTTCCTCCGTGCTCCTTTTGCTCTCGTGCTAACAACTGGTGCACTGCTGCTGACACACAGTGAGGTAAATGCAGAACGACATAGAACTGAATGGAATAGATTGGCACATTTTTACTGACTCAGTCCAGCTTTTTGAGTCAGGATTGGAGTGATGCTTCCCAGCAGGAGACCTGTACAGTAGTGATAATTAGAACAGCATAGAGCCAGAGCCAGATGTCAGTCAACACCTCAGTCACTGGGTGAGACGCCCTCAAAAATCAGAAACAAAGGCACCGGGAATTTTTAATGATCCTTCCAGAGGTTCACCCACAGAAACATTTCGACTTTTGCTTCCTTTAAAGAGGCTTCCTCACCAAAGGTTCTCACTGGAGAACCAAACTGAGTTGTAGCAGCTAATGAGGACAGTTGTGTCCACATTTCTCCCTCTGTCCTCAATCCATCCATCTTTCCCCAAGTCATCATCGCTCTGCATCCTGTTTCCTTTCATTTTTATATTCTTAGTCTTTCTGTGTGACACCTATCCTGGGATTTATTAATGCAGACTGCTATTTTTTTATTTCCCTGCAGTGAAAGAAGGCATGAAGACATCATCCTAGTCATCAGTCATGGCCGATAAAAGGAAACTTCAAGGTGAGATTTCTGCCTGAGTGTGTGCTTGCATGCATGTGCGTGTGTAAAAGGGCATTAGTGGGATGATCAGGTGCCAGGTGGATTTGGTTAACCACAAATTACAATGAAGATCTCTGAGTTTGTGTTATGTGTGTTTTATGTGTATTTATGTTGCTGTTGGAAAGTCCCCTGATGTTTTGTCTGTGATAAACTCCGCCCATGTGTCACTCTGACCGGAAAAAGATAAATAGTGCACTAGCGCACCTATACCTGCTTCGTTGGCAAGCAGTTTGTTTTCGACCAAAAGTGGAAAATTTTCTTTGGTTTATTTCCTTAATTACTTCACAGTGCTTGGTTAAAAGGGAGCCCGGGCTTGTAAACAAAAGTCACATGTGCTCACAAGCAGCTTGTTTGTGGAGTTACATAAGCGTTCATCCTGCCAGGTTAGAAATGTTTGGCTTCACATGCAAGCTAAAATAAATCTGTTTTTTGTTTTCTAGCTTTAACTAAAGCATGGGGGATTTACCTGCTTTACCACATTTTTATGTTTTCTGTGTCAAATAAAAGCACAGAAGAAAACATGTACGGCAGCATCAGATGATTGGTTTAATGTGCAGTTTGTCATTTTAGCTTCTTTCTGTGTCTTTAGTCTGGAGTCAGATTGGATTCTTTCCTGCCCTCCAGTAAAATTACCTACATAGCTCGTTCTCCTCTCAGGTGCTTTTTATGTGTTTGTCTGCTTAAATCAGATGGCCTGAAAGTTTCAGATTGCCCTCTACTCTACATCAGAACTACCCACTTTACAAAGTAGGGTCTCTTAGAAGTGTGTATACACATTTTCTGTTGAGTTTGTGTAATCCGAACATGGATTCCAAACATAACTTGATGATAAGGACAGAAAACCTTCAAGCACATTGATATCGATCTTTTTAAATAGGGCTTCATTCTGCTTTACTTTATTTTCTCCTATATATGTACGATTACATTGGTAGATACTAAATAGGTAATATTTTGATCTGTGAGTTATCCAGAACTACTCAAGAGGAGTTCATGGGTAAGAAACAGAGTCACTGGGTAAAAATCTAAATGATTTTTGATGCGAGTTACCAACACTTCTTTTTAAATAAAATCAAACTAGATAGTGCTTTTTGGTGTTCAGTGTGCCAAAACCTGTTTTGAGCAGTTTCATGTTCTCGACCTGCTGTCTCCGTCTAATAGGTATAATAGAATGAGCTGGATAGGATAGAAAGATCCATAGTGGATCATTTTATAAAGCTGCAGATGTTTCTCACAGTTAATTCGGCCTGTACATTTTGTCTTGGGCAGAGGTGAAACTTAAAAGGACAGTTCAAAATTACATTTACGCACGTTATTACTTTGCAGGAGGAAGTGTGTATCCATCAGTGATGAGATTTTGCCAAGGTGTAAACACTGATAGCGTGAACTGCCATGTAAGCTTGTTGTCAGGCAGCTTTTTATTTTGGCGCGTGTAGACTGCAGGTAGAAGAAGGTTCCTACATGAAACTTGTGGAGTTTTCTGAATAACCAGGTCATGATCATTTTTTTTCACCTCGAAGGTTTTGTTTTGTTTTTTAAAAGCTAAGTGCCATCTATTTTGATTATATTCAAAGGAAGGCAGGCATTTCTACAGCTGATATCTTCAAAGCTTGGTAACTCGCATCAAAGTAATTTGAATGGATAAATTGCACTACAAGCCAGAGGGAAGATATGTAAATTTGATTTTGGGGTGAACGGGGTTGTTTTAAAAGTTTCACATCCTTCCTGACTGCGTATTTTATCTATTTTTACCTCCACCAGGAAGGTTGTGTGGAAGGTTGTATGATTGGTTTGTTATTTGAATAAGTAAAAGCAAAAAGTTTTGTGAATTTTTATGTATTTAAGATTTGGATCTGGAGTCAGAAATCCATTTCGCATCAAATCTTCATAAATAACCATAGAAACTGAAATAAGACGTTATTGAAGACGCTGTTTTGATGTTTTAGAAAAAAATCACAAACAAATCTGTATGTAAATATTTTTTCTGAATCCAGGAACTGACTTTGGTGTGCAAGGGAATTTTCAGGCTTGATGGAGACATGCAGGGTCAAAGTGCTGTCATTAAATTGTTGAGTGAACTGTGTATACACATAGTATAATCATTTTTATTTCCCTCATATATTTTTCTGTCTCTTTGCATTTCCTGTTTTGGTTTAGTGAAAATGTTTCTGCCTGTTTTTGCGCATCCGTGCACGCCGGCAGACATCTGTGCAAAAGTCTGCTCACTGCTCTGACACACTTTCACAGAAACCAGAGCAGGGAGCATGTTTCAAGCTCTTTGTTCTATACTTTTATTTTGAAAATTTAAACAAGTACTACCACACTCACAGCTCTTGGATGATAATGCTGGGATAAAATTCTGACACTCACCACAACAAGTCTTGTAACCTGAACCCAGACCTTTGTGTGAATGCCAAAAAACCTCGAGGCTTTTTTTCTCCTCCCCGTCGATGTCTTTAACTTTGATGGTTTTTTCCAGCCGACGCTTGTCGCCGCAGGCTAAAAAACACTTTTTTGACAGGATTCAGCATCACTCATCCTATCACATGAGATTCCTGTGAGTTCTCCAGCTGAACAGCTGTCACATTAAAAACAAAAACACACATACGTATCCCCCTAAAATGTTGTCATGAGGAAGAAAAGATCAAGCACCGGCACGGCCCTGGCTCTGTCAAATTGTAATGTATTATTACAGAGGAGGTAGACTTTCATCTAAAAATAACACAGCCACGGCAGTATCTTAACATCAAGGCTGTTTAAGGCCAGACTCAAGCTGGAGTTTGTTCACACAACTTGGTTACAGCAGCAGGGTTCTGTCGACCTCACTGGTTGCTGCTTATTTCCTCATCACTCCTGTTACCTTCATTAGCAAACACACAGTGGATCAAATAAAAGTATGATCTTTTTAAGAGATTAGAAATACGAGGGTATGAAATCAAAATGTTGCCTTCGTACTTCCGTACTATGAAAATATGTCTAAATTATGTAATTTTTAAATATTTAAACATCACTCTGTTATACAGTCATTTTGACTCATTTCTCAGGCAGTTACAGCTACAACATGAGCCTAGTATGAAAATGTAGGAGAAAGAAGACCTTTCACAGTTTTCTCTTGTGACTTATCAGAAAACCGATCAGACATCCAGGGTACCAGTGCTTATTTCTGTTACTCTGCATCATTGACATTAAATTAGTGCAGTTGTTGTTTATTTAGTTCAGGGTGGTGGGTGTGCCTGAGCCTTTCCCAGCTGTCGTAGGGCGAGAGGCGGGGTGGACCCAGCACAGAGCTCCATTCATATCCTGGGTTAAGCATGCAGCCGTGCTATTGGAAATCTGAAATGTCCCATAATATTGATATGTCCCAAGCTGGTTATAGTAAAAGATCCTACTAAACAAAAATGTGATTGTAGCATTTGGAGTTAGTGTAAACATATTTTTAGCTTGCAAAATTTCACGCTGATATCTCCTGTACTTATGAGCTTATGAAGGATCAAAAACATGCAGAAGAATAGGAGGAAGGTACTTTCGGTTGCTCCCTGGATGTTTGATTTGGCAATGCTGGGTCCCTTTTCTCACGTGACCACTCACGTGTATCTGGGCTTGGGACTGGACAAATTTCACCCCCATTCTTATGTATTTTGCGTCTACAACTCTGAAAATACTATGAAGGTAAAAAGCTAAAGTTGCAAGCTGAATCCTAGAGACTCCAAGTCGTCACCCATTGGTTTGTGAAGTCTCATTTTCTTTCTTAAAGCTGAACATTTTCCATCTCTGCCTTGGGTTTTAGAAATCAGATGTCTCAGATGACAGGCAGAAAAAGTGAGGATGTTACACACTCATGCAGTAGTAACTTATCAAGGTTACATGCCCAATGCATAACCTGCTTTATCATCTGTCTTATGTGGGATTTACAGTCCCCCTGTTTTGCAGATCTTTGGCTATGCAAAGAATTTAACCAACACAGAGAGTACCGAGATCAAACACTGTCCATAAAACATGGTTGTAGTCACTGTCATGTCACCCGCTGGTTTCTGCACTCTGCATTTTGAAACCTCAATGACTGTGTAGAAACTACCACTTTACCAAATGAGCATCATGGTGTGTTCATGGTGCTGCTGGAAATACATGTGAAACATGACAAGCTGGGAATGGCTGTTTAGGAGTTGTGGCGTTTTTTGGCAGACCTTTTTCCCTCACTTCACATGTGCATGCATTTTAATACAGTCTGTGAAATAGTCACACCCTTGATCTGCTGATTTTTGTTTCTGGAAACAAATTTTCCCATCCTTATTTTTGTTTTCCTGAACACGTTCGTTTGTCTGGCTGGTGTCATGTGTACACTAAATGAATATTTTCCACTTTTAAAAGGGGAAAAAGTGCATAATGGGGCTGGAGGCTGAAGGGGTTGGAGGTGATGTGAAGATTGTCACCACTCACATCAGCAACCACAGTTTGAGTCTCTCACGGGACCAGTTTCTACACTTGGCCTGTGATATTTGGTGTTGTTCATTATCATTCAAAACTTTAAAAACATAAATGGTTAGGTTCTGGAAATATTTAATAGTATTTAAAATTGTACAATGAGGGTGGACTGTACATTTATGATGATTTAGATTTTCCCTGACCAGGTAAACCATGTGATTTTTATGACATAAAGCTGTAATTGGATGAGATACGGGTGAGCATATCATGATTTTCCACTCAAGGACTTACATTGACATTCCTCCGCGGTATGTAAAAAGCAGAATGACTAGGCTGATGTGGTCCAGGTCAGAAATGTTAAAATTAGACTGCAAGCATTTTCCTGTTTACATTTGATAGCCACGAGCTAATCCGTGCGACCACAGAAGGGAGACGTAAATCTGTTGAGCCTAAATCTAGACGTGTTTGTCTCTTTCTGTCACTCCCTAATCGCTTTTGACTCTTTAAACATCCACCAGACGCCATTCATGGAGCTGCATTTCTAAGATATTGGGAATTAGCTGCTGTATATGTGCCACCACTTGCTCAGGAGCATAATGTGCCTTTTACAATATGCATATTTCATGAGACACAGTTTTAAGTGCCCTGTTGTTATATGGTGCATTTATCGCTTCTCTTTGTGCCCGACACAAAAACAGCGCTCCAGTGGCCTGTTTTTAAGCAGGAGCCACTTTGCTGAGCAAAACGCCTCAAACCTGGAAGCAGGAATATATTGATGGTAGAAAAAACTCTGGTTTTAATCAATTAACCAGTACAGCTAGAGCCAGGATCGGCAGCGTCAGTGCTCATATACTAAATAATTTCCCAAACATGACACATTTCTTGTGTCAAGAAATGTGTCATGTCACAAGTCAGTTTAACTAAAAAAAGAGATCAGTGATGCTCTGACGTGATGAATCCATTATTATTTATACTTGTGCTTTTGAGCTGTTCTTCCCACCTCTTATGAAATGACTTTGATGAAGAAATCATGTTTTTTGGCTTTGACCTGCTTATACAGCTTCTTTGAATTAGACCTGAGATACATGTCTGACATGCTTTATATTAACTTTTTGCTCTTTTTTTGTCTCCTCCAGGTGAAATAGATCGATGTCTGAAAAAAGTAGCGGAGGGAGTGGAGCAGTTTGAGGATATTTGGCAAAAGGTAAGAAATGATCATCTTGTTGTTGGGACTGCAACTTTCTGTTTTTTAATTTAGACTCAAAGATATCCTGCAATGGAGTCATGATGAGGATGAGAGGGATAATTGCATTTTAATGCTGCAATCAATTGGCGTTGTGGCACAGTGATTGTCTGGCGGCTCCCACAGCACAGCAGAGTGTATGTGGAGGTTTGCATGAGGAGACGAGGAGTTCATGCCTTACTTTCAAATGAAGAGGAACTAAAGTGAAAATCTAACGACTGGAAAGCACCAAATGATATTTAATTTAGTTTACTTACAGCGATGAAATGGTTAACATTAACATTATGCCAGTAAGACACATTAAAAAACTTAACTGTTATAACTTTGTCTGTAAATTGAGTTGCCACTTAAAAAAGAAGGCTGATATTATTGCAAGTCATAGACTGTATCTAATAAATATAGAGGTGACAACTGTGACATCACCTACTAGTTTGGTACTCTGCATTTGGAAGCTTTCGCTATAGCATGTTGGATGCTGCCATGCTGGTTCTTGAAGCATGTGTGACCATATTTGAATGAGAGGTGGTGTGCTAAGTTATCAGCAGGTTAGCAACGTGCATTTCTAAGTTACACAGCTTCAGATGTTACCACTAGAATCTGAGAACCTGGATTTTTGTCTCAAACACAGTTTCATAGGCAGTTAAGAGAGACACCAACAGATCTGCCGATATTTGTATATGTGCATACATACCAAGAATGTATTGTTATATTGAAAATACAGTAAAAAGAAAATAATATGTTCATCCTTTTTTAAAGAACTATATTTTACAAACCCTTTAGCTTAACCCACATGACCAACATATGCTACAGTTAAAGCTGATATGGTTGGACAGACTGTGTGAGGACACTTTTGAAATTACCCCAAAAGGTTCTAAATTATATTCTGTTACCTATCAGTGCCTATTTAAAAACACGCATGCATCATATTAATATATATCTGGGGTAAGGCGATTTCAGGTTCTAATACATATTTACTGAATTTATTTATTTTGCGTAGTCTACAAAGGTATAAAAAACAAGAAATGTCTAATATTAGAAAGTCTTCAACCAGTGGTGTTTAAAATACAGGAGAAAAAATGAAAATTCTCCACTTGAAGTCCGCAATTAGTAAATCCTGACAATATTCTGTTTGCAGTTTTAAAGAAGAATTCAAGAAGCATGTTTATAAAAAGGTCTTAAAATTATATTAATCGTTAAATTATTGTTCACAGATTCTCTGCCAACCAAGTGATCAATTATTATTGACTGTTTGTTCCATCTGTTATCATTCGGGCAACTGATAGACTTTCTCCCTCTCAGGCTATTTGTTGCTAATGTTTCTGTGCTGCATTAGTTTCATCAGACTCCTGCATTTATTAACCTTAGTAGTTAATAAATGCTGCCATTACCACAACAGGATGTCCAATACTCATGATACTTATAATAAACAAAGTGAATACAGCTGTTATTAAAACGATGCTTTGCCCAGAGCGCACAGCAGCTCACAGGCCCACAGTGAACATCGGCTTTGCTAATAAAGAGGCACAAAGTCATTAGCGCATAAGTTAACAAAGATCCCAGTTGCCCTTTTTCCCTTCATTACATCCACTTTTTATTGTGCTGCTGGCAGTTGCTGCGTTTCCTTATGACCTTCCAGAAGCTTGTGTTCTTCATAAATACTCATGTTTATTTGGATGACCTTTGTTAGTTTTATGTCTCACTTTATTACCCATTTAGTTCTTAGGTTTATGTTTTTTTCCCACTTAATCATGTTGTTTTTGCTATTGAAACAAATGTAATCAGTTAGTAGCACTAATCTAATTACCAACATCATAATTCTGATTTTAAGGGTATGATCACATGCTTTATTTGCAGGCTGTAAAACTTTCCACAGACTGGATGATTTTTAGTATCATACATTTTGAAACCCGTGTACTGCTGCGCTTCAGCTTTGACCTTCTTTCTCTTTTTCCTTTGCAGCTTCACAATGCAGCCAACACAAACCAGAAGGAGAAATATGAAGCAGACCTCAAGAAAGAGATTAAAAAGCTACAGGTAAGGAAAAAAGGAAACCAGAAAATAAAAGTTTTTCCACTGACGGGTTGGTTGAGGTGTTCTGGGCTCCCAAGCAGACCCACAAAGCTGATTAAATCAGTATAACTTAAGGGTAGATGTGTGTCTGATTTTAAATGATTACAAAGTTTAAAAAGTCAGAGAAGTCAAAAAGCAAACTCCTTTAAAAGACAGACATATTATTGTCGTGTTGAAACAAACAATAAAACCCCTCCAGCATACAAGGCGTCACCAGAAGGTTAAACAGATTTCCTGGAAACAACCATCTTTTTTTTTCTAGAGGTTTTTCACCTACAGTTTGACCAAAAGCTGTAAAATCTGTGGAGTCTTCTGGCAGTGGGTCTGAAATGTTAATTTGATGATCTGAAAGCAAGTTATCACTTTTGCTTAGAGTCATGGTGCTACAACATGCTGGAACATCCACAGATTGTCACCAAACTGCTGCTGGACTATAGGAAGTTGGTATTTAAGGAGGTTTTTCATCTGGTCAATCCTCCCAGACCTCCTGAGATTTGTTAAATGGTGGTTCTGGAAAGATCTGGCCCATTAATCTTCACCGTAGTCTATATTATGACACAAATCAATATATCTTTTGAATCAACAGGACAGTGTCTCTTAAGTCTGCAAATTTAAATCAGGAAAACAGCCATTCGGTTATTAAAAATGCACTGAAACACTGGATTTTCTCTCAGGTTAAATGAACAAAAGTGACATAGTGACATAGATGTTTGCCTTCCTGGGTCAGCAAACCTTTAACTTGAGTTGAATTCACAGGTTCAGTGACATTACTGAATGAAGAAGCTGGGAATACACCCAAAACTGTAACAACTCAAAACACATCAGGCGCCGGCAGAAAACACTTGAGCCTGATTAGAGTTGTTTTTTTCATAACTTTTATTATCATGCATCCTGTAATCAGCACCACGTTTGCAGGAGCAAGAGACTCCTCCACTGAAACTCCTCCACCTCTGCAACCAACTCTGCTTTCTGAACCGCCCACAGATCATCACAAGTTTTGACATCACGGAATCAAAATGGTGCAAAAGGGTTGGACCACTGGTACGATTACCCACGCGGACCCTCCCTTTATTGATAACTGATTAACAAGGTGTATTTTAAGCAGACCGGGGTAATGTTAAAGTTCTGTAATGCTGCTAAAATGTGCAACAAAAAAATGGAATCACAGAAACTTCAAATAACTTCTGGAGGCGTGGAGAAAGCTGTGTAAGCATTTTATGCACACTGAGAAAATCAAATCTGAAAGTAACAATTCTCTCCTCTTCAAATCCTCAGTTCACACTTAGCGACACACCACAACCTGTTTTGTTCCAATGGAATTTCTCATATTTAGTGTAAACTGTTAGCAGAGTTTATTGGGCCTTGACATGAAAAAGATGTTGTTCACTTTCTATTCTCGGCGCTGAAAGTAGGAAAATGCAACTCTGTGAAATGTGCTTCATTTCCAGCATGAAGACAAGAACACAGGCTAAAGCACCAAGAGCATCTCAGTCACATTTAGCAACGACTGTTTTACCATAACAATAAGTGACCATAAACAGACATCCAATAACTAATTGGCTGGAACCTTTTTGCTCTTTTGGCCTCTTCAGTCTGGTTTCGTATGTGCAGAGTAGTTCTCTTGTTTCTTCTCCTCGCTTCGTCATGCTTTCAAGTTTGTCAGTTGCACACAGACAGCTTAAAAATCAAAAGAGCACATTGGATTATCCTCCTGTTTTCACTTGTTCTGGATTATAATTAATTAATCAATCAGTGTAGTTCATCCTCTTGTTGTCACTCTGTGGGCCATACTTCCTTTGCTCTCTCCACTTTCTTTGTATAGATTTCTTGAAAGGAGGAGATCATTATTAGATGGCACCAATGTTCAGGTGGCTATTTTCAATGCAGGACAGCTAATTTCTCTTTTTATTTTCAGTCAGACTCACGTTTTCAAAGGATTTTTGTAAAAAAATGATTCAGCTTGGACTTGTTACCCTGATATCCTTGTTTCTAACTTTGCATGACTGATAGGGCTGCAACTGCCACAATAATGGGAAAAAACAGCAGATAGAAGTAAAGTAGAATTATCTTTTAAAATTAGATAACAGCATTGTGACCTTTCCACATGTTTTCTAGAGAGACAGGCCACAGGAAATGATTGAGTTGATTTTCTTTTCTTTTTTTGTGATTTCTGTGAAGTCACACTCAGTTTAAGGCGGGGCTATCGTTACTCAGATCCTGACTCCTTTTAGCACCAGGTGTGAGTGGGCTCTAATTTGTGGCCAATCAGCAGTGAGCAGGTGAGACAGAAGCTGCTGATCTTAACCTGATGTCTCTGAAAATGGACTGTGAAGGCTGAGATGTTTGCTGACTTGAATCATTTAACCTGCCACACATAAAGGTGTGTGTGTTTGTGCGTAGTATTAAATATCATCTCGCTCAGCCTGAAATGTTCAGTGTTGTCATGAGGACCAAACTTCACGCCAAGCCTGTTTGCTGCATGCAGACATCATGTTCAACACCCATGACTGCTGGAGAGGAGGCTGCGCTCCTATCGCAGAGTTCACTGATGTGTCTGTGTCTCTCTCTCTGTCTCTTTCACCCTCCTCTCCTGCTATGTCCCCCCCTCTTTTTCCTTCTTCTTCTGGTCCCTCAGCGTCTTCGAGACCAGATCAAGACGTGGGTGGCATCAAACGAGATCAAAGACAAAAGGCAGCTAGTAGAAAACCGCAAACTCATAGAAACGGTAAGTAGGAACTGAGGATGAAGGTCATTATGACACGTCCTCCAGGGCCTGTTTACACTCTGGAGGACTATTTGTTTTGAAATCTGGAAAAAAAAAGTCAGATAAACCAGTTTTAAAAGATTTCAAATAATTAAAAGTTGTGTAAGGTTAGTGGTTTTTATGGAGCCATTTACCTGCAATTATCCACTAATATTTGGTCCCAGTAATACTTACAAGTAGGAGCTAATGAAAAAAACAGTGCATGTTTTTAATTAATGTTGATCTTGATATTTTTACCCGTTTACATTTTTGGGGGTGGATTAAAGAAAACAGTTAATTGTTTTCAGTTATTTTTACTTTTTTATATTTTTCCAGCTCTGTCAGTAAATTTGTATCCTTCTATAAGATGGATGGAGAAGAAATGACCACTTCCTATAACCTAATCACAGATATCAGTCTTTAGTGAGAAACATGCTGAATAATGCTGCTTGAAGTTCTCATTGAGGACAAATCAGCGCATGCCACAATCTACACCAGCTCTTTAGAAATGGATCTTTTGGGTCCTGTAAGTCACAAGATGGTCTCTATAGATCAGGCTTGTGGTGTATCCCTGTCAGATTGGGATCAGCGAGTTTGTAATTGACTTTGATCAGTTTTTGCATCTTCCTGCTGGAGGAAGCTGCTGCTGTCACGGGGTGCTTAAAACTTGTGTCTTTAAAAAAAAAAAAGGGACAATGTCCAGAAAGAGAATTCCCCGAGGCTGAGTCCTAACAGAGTATCCGTTTATTGTTTGCAGTACAGTGGCTGTAACTGAAGAAGATAAGGAAAGTTTTGCCAGATAGCAGATCGCCTGTTAGTTTGTGGAAATGGAAAGTTGCAAATGGTTTGAGTTTAATGATTTTAGTTTTTTTTCATTAGTCATTGCCTTCAAGTGTTTACAATGCCAGCTGAGCTTGAGGTTTCTTTTTCTTTTCTTTTTTCTGTCTTATATTTCTGTTTAAAATAGTTTTGAAAAGGTCTTAAATGTACCTTTTTTATAGCTGTATACCTTCAAATGCACACAGACGGTGCCGCCTTTAGAAGCTCAACAACAAACAGAAATGGTGTGAATGTGTTGCCAAAATAATTCCCTAGATTACTGGCTCAGATTAAAGAGCTGCGCCCATTTTCATCTGCTCGGCTATCTAACACCTGTCCTCCAGGCCTCGGAGCCACGTGAGCCTTTGATGAGGGCTTTGAGATGGACTGAATGTGAGCCACCTGCCTGCACAATGAGGGACCTCTGCAACTCAGCAGAGATCCCTTTGAGGCGTTCTTCGAGTTTTCCTGCGGTTTTGTTGGTTGACCTGAAATTACAGTCCTGCAGGAAGCGGAGGGAGCTTGTTAGAAACATGTTGCCTCAACAGCAAAAGATCATTCACAACCTACCGGGTGTTTACACAGAAATGTGACCAAGATGAACTTGCAGTTTAGAGCCTTGAATGCAGGGTTGGTGTTGAAACCGCTGCAGGCAGAGAAGAGACTTTAACAACATTCAGTCACAGACAATATGTCCTATTTATGAGCCTCTGAGAGGCGTTCAAGAGCTCTTTGAGTTCAAGAACTACATTTATTAAAGCGACACTTTTGATGGTGTTCAGGTTATTTAAGAAATCAGTGGAATAAATGAAATTTTCTGCAGTTCTACACACTCAGTGGTCACTTTATTAGGCACAACTGTAATGCCATTTTTTTTTTTTTTTTTTTTTTTTTAGGTGGTGTTCACTGTTGTGGTGATCTGGTGAACTGGGCTGCTTTATAATGACAGGTGTTTCAAATATTATGAACCCTGCATTTTTATAGAGGATTACTCTAAACCCTGAAAAAGGGTTCAACAAATTATAAGAACAAACCTTTGGTTTATATTAGGGGTGTCGATATATGAGTAGCAACAATAATTCACATTTACAAATGAAATATTCATGTCTAGTTCAAATGATCATGTATTTAAACTGGTTTAAAGTTCCAGAGCTCCATTTATTTCCATTTGTTCAGGCACAGTGTCCATATGAAGTTGTGAAATGAAACAAAAGAGAACCACATTACTCCACGTGCATAAATCTATCCACAGGTTGTCTCATCTCTGTAGTGTGGCACAGTCAGTGTTTTCCTCTAATAGTCAGCACCTGTCACCGCTCTGCTTCACATGTTTTATCTGCACTCATTTAAGCAGCATATATATAAAGAAGCGCCATCGGGTGGCTGGAGATGTAAACGCAAACAAAGATATTTAAAAACGGCCAAGTAGCAGCGGCGTAATGGTTAAAGACTCACTGTGCAGTTTATCAGAGCTCGACAGCTTATCTACACATTTTATGGATGATTGTAATAAGGTGACAGTGCTGAACTAACGTTTCTATCACAGCAGCAGCTTCTTGCTTCTAGGATAAACCCTCTAAGGTAGACTCAGTTACTCGCCCAGGTGCAGCATTTAAGCTCCTCAGTGAGTCTGTTTTGTTTTGCCCTGCATCTGGACTTGCAGGCGTTTCTTTAGCTCATGGCTGGTCTGACTGAGTCACTGCAGTTTTGTGCTCTATATTAGCTGCATGACATTTTGTATACAGACTGAGTGCTGAATGCATCAGTGCCATTTCATATCTGTTTAGTCACCTCATTTTCGTAAATGATTTGCCTGAGTTAACCTTAACTTAAAACACAAAAGATAAACAAAATTAGGGCCGAAGGTTAACTCGACTCCACATTTATGTGATAATATGATGGCTTGGCAGATTTTTGTATTGTTCTAAATGTCTTAAATCTGAATTCTTAGGATTTTATTTTCTGCATTTAAACCATTTTTATGATAATCAAGTAAAATCTAACTGAAGTTGGAGGAATGTTTAACTAAAGGGGCACAATTAGATCATTATGTCCCCAAAAACTGAAGTTTATCAGCTTCTTATTTCTGTTTCTTTGTTTGCTTGCAGCAAATGGAGCGATTCAAGATAGTGGAAAGAGAAACCAAGACGAAAGCATACTCTAAAGAAGGGCTTGGTCTGGCACAGAAGGTGGACCCAGCCCAGAGGGAGAAGGAGGAGGTCGGCACGTGGCTAACGGTGAGCTTCATAATCACATGTTGTCGTACGAAAGACGGGAAATGGTTCGTTTGTGACAGGAAGAGTAGTATTTCTTCCAGATTAGTGTCATCTAAATGCCGTCAAGCGTCACATTAATTTGTGTAGAGAAGTACTTTCTAATCCTGTAAGTCTAATCACCCATTTAATTTAACCACTGCTGTGAAGCAGAACCGGCGAGTCGAATCACGCCGTGGTGAAATCTGTTTTTATTCTCAAAAGCAGAAACTAATTTGAGTCAGAAGCTCAGTTCATGTGTCACAGGTCGGCTCTCTCATGAGGAAGTTTTCTGCTTGAATTGTTTTTAATTTTCTTTTGCAATGAAACCTGGAACTGAAAGTGAGATTAGGTGGAACTAAAACCAAAATTAAAACAAAACGCCGTCTCGGCTTTCGACGAAAACAGACTCCCATTTACCGACAGCCATTTCTAAACATGACCGTACTTGTTTGGCGCTCTATAAAATGTGTCGTCATTCTGATCATCAGAGTAAAAATGCTGATTTTGAGCAGAGCTGTTAAAACAGTGAATCACATAGTTGATTAATAATTTATCGTATTTGTCAGGATGAAAATGTAAAAATTTGATGGGTGTGTGTTTGTTTTTTAAATCAACTCTTTGGCATTTATTGGGTCAACAAATGATGAACTTGTTTATTTATTTATTCATTCATCTTAAACTTAATGGTGGTTTCCCCAAGTCTCAGAATGGTGGGACTAAACATGTATGTATATTAGCCCATCTATAATAAAGGCAGTGAATCAGTGTTGCCTTTCTTTTATTTTATTTTTTTTTATATTTTTTTTTACCCCTCAGCTGTCAAACACTGTTGGGGGTATTGTTGTCACCCTGCCGGGTGGGCGGGCAGTGTGGACACAAGTTTGTAAATGTGGTAACTCAAGAACGAGATGCAGGAGTTTGAAATTGAGACCGTAGGTAGATCTACTAGGAGGCTGAGGAAAAAGACGGTGTCCACCAGTGTGTGTTGGTTTTTTGTCTTTGTTTTGTGTTCACAGAAATCTCTTTTTAAATTGTTTCTGTGCATTTTATGAACAAAAATATCTATTTTGATTGAATAAATGAAATATAATTGAATAAACATGGTTAATTTAATTTTAGTACATGCTTGGGAAATCCTTCAGCTCTGGCTGTGGCTCATTTTCAGGTGTGGCTGCCAAAAAATTCCTCCATTATGGAAAAACTTGTGCTGCACGACACATTTTGTAGACTAAACACTGAATGACTTCCTGGTTTTGTTTTGCCTTTTGTAATCTTAACAGCAGAATGAGGCTTTTTAGTTTAATACTTGGTGTTTTTTACATGTTAAGCCTGAGTGCATTTTTTTTTTAAACTTATCCAAACCTACTTAATAAGCGAGCGAAAGTCAGTCACATTTTTCCACTATTAAAAAGCCGATAATTCCAAACGCCAAAGAGTTGATTTTTAATGTCATGCAAGGTTTACAATGGCAGCAAATATTTAAAGATTTTAGAGATGAATTACTTAAAGAGCCTATCTAGTTAAAGGTCTAATAACCAGCTGAGTTTCGTCACATCTCTGCCATGTTGTTAACTTTTAATGTCTTTTCTTGCTCAGAATACGATAGACACTCTGAACATGCAGGTGGACCAGTTTGAGAGCGAAGTGGAGTCTCTCTCAGTCCAGACGAGAAAAAAGAAAGGAGACAAGGAGGTCAGTGTGTGCTCTCATCTCTGATTCATTCATTATTTTCTTCTCTACTCGCCTCTGTCGAGGTTCTTTTTCTCTCAGCCCTCTCCCTCGTCTGTTTACAGCTGACACAGATCGCTCGGTCAGCCGGCCTTAGCCTTGCAGCCTTTCTCTCTCCTCTTTTATCTCCCTCTCTGCTACAGAGGTCAGATAGTGTGTCCTCCATTCATCTTCTGTCTCTGTCCAGACAAGGGCAACTCTCCTGGCTTTCGTTTAAAGTCCTCTTCAGGGATCTCATTTATAGAGAAACCTCTGGATGACACAGTGCAGATATTGAAAAAAGCATGAAAACTTTGAGATTCCACGTTTGAGTTTATCGCTCATGCTGAAGAAAATACTTTTGTTATGTCACAGAAAGTGTTTGCAGCCGACTTTGTTAGCCTCACATTTAGTTGTGAGCATGAATTTTTCGCCGTGGACGTTTCATAAATGAGACCCAGAGGAGTTTATTTTTATCTGTATCTTGTGCGGTTAGTTTAGCTGGCCAAAAGCGTAGGACCGTCTCTCTCTGCAGAGATCTTCAGAGTTAGTGTTGCACTGTATTGCTGCTGTAAGATTCTGGTTTTCAGATCAAAAAGTTTAAGCCTTAAAGTTTCTTTTGGTATAAAAATCTTCACACAGGGTCTCTTACTGTTGTGCTTTGTACTTTGATTTTTAAATGTTCAAGATGCAAGAAGGATGAATAAAAAAAAAAAAAAAAACTACAAAGTGTGTGCAGCGATAAAGAGGGGTTCGTTAAATCTTACGTTTATAGGCCACAAAGTTGACCCCTATTAGGACATGTTGCGCTGGCCACTTTAATAGGGCCTTGCTAATACTGAACTGGACCTTCTTTTGCCTTCAGAACTGCCCTAATTCTTCATGGCATAGATTCAAATATTCACTGCGTCACACAGTTGCTGCAGGTTTGTTGGCTGCAGATCCCCGATATAAATCTGCCGTTCCACCACATCCCAGAAGGGAGCTCCATTGGATTGAGATCTGGTGATTGGAGGCCATCTGAGGACAGTGACATGTTCAGAAAATCAGTTTGAGATGATTTGAACTCTGTGAAATGGCGTGTTATCCTGCTGGAAGAGGCCATTGGGAGACTGGCACGCTGTAGTCGTAAAGGAATCGACACAGTCAGCAGCAATACACTGACTTTAGTGTTTAAACCATTTAACACTACAAAGTGTGCCAAGAAAACAGCCCCCCGCCATTGCACCACCATCATGAACTGTTGACACAACGCAGAATGGATCTGTGCTTTCATGTCGTTTACGCCAAACTCTGACCCTTACTGTCCAAATATTCCAGCAGGAATTGGTGAATTGGTGAATTCAGAGATCCTCTACTGCATACCTTGGTTGTAACAAGTGGTTATTTGAGTTTCCGTTAACTTCCTGTCACCTTGAAGCAGTGTCCTCTGACCTCTGGTGTCAATGAGGCATTTTCAAACCATTATCTGTAAATAGTCATGTGGGTAAATCCCGGCAGAGCAGCGTCTTCTGAAATATTCAGACCAGCCGTTTGCCACCAACATCCATGCTACATCAAAAGTCACTTAAATCACCTCTCTTCCCCATTCTGATGCTTACTTTGCACTTCAGCAGGTCATCTTGACCTTGTTTACATGTCTAAAGGCATTGAGTTGTTGCCATGTGATTGGCTGATTAGATATGAACCCGTGTACCTACAAATTGGCCAGTGAATGTTTATTTATTTATATATGTATATTTAATTCTCAGGTAAAGATAAATTCCCAATAAAAAGATTTAGTGGCTGAGAAGAATCAACCAGTGAGAACATCTGTGGACAAACATGTGTCAACCTATACGTCTGTGGATGGCCACTTAACAGCAGCGTATAACACAGAATACAGAAAACCGTGGCCATGTCCAGCTAGTAATAAGGCACAATAGTAGGCAGCTTCTTGAGGTATAAAGAGCAGATTCAAATTTCATTTTGGACAAAGTGTTTTCTTTGTAATATTTTATTTATTATAAGTCAAAATCTGGAGAAGGACAACTTATGTTTAAACCAGATAGTCTTTAATTTTGTTCTTGACACATTTCTTAAAGGCAGTGGCCTGAATATCCCCGTTTAGTCATTACAGAAGATTTAAATTTCCACCCTAGACTCATCCTGCTAGTGTGACGACAGTATGCACATAAAGCCAAATTCAAAAACTGACTCTGCAGTTTTTCATAACCTTAATTGGTTTCCATGCCAGGTTAAAACTCCAAATTTGATTTCTAGGCCTCGAGTTTCCCACATGATCTATAATAATACCTAAATACTATTGGCAATAAAGACAGTTTTAGTTTGAACTGCCTGAGCATTTCATCTTACCAAGTTATCACATAAGATTTCTAAGTTGAGTTAAACTGGTCTGAACATCAGAGGCACGCTGCAGGAATCAGACTGCAGGATTTGGACCCCTGAAAGGGAAGAGCAATAGAAGCCAGAGATCTGCATTTTTTTTCTTTTTCTTTTTTTTTAAATCATCCTTGTTTCTTCATCATTCTGGGTTTAAGTGTTTTGGCAGTATGTGCTCAAGCAGCAGGCTCAGAAACATTTCAGGCTACTCTGCACAAAGAGGAAGTACCGGCAGTATAAATATTTCTTATTGTTCTTTTTGGATGAAAGAAGCTCATGACTAAAATTTTAACATGTTTTTTATTTTATAATTTACAGGATACCTCTGGTGATGTTTTTTTCCTCTCTCACTGTGAGGGTGTTGTGTTCTTCCAGCTCTTTTGTTGTCCAGAAACTATTAACAACACGAGTGCTCCGATACACACTGCTGCATTAACATCAGACACACACACACACACACACACACACACACACACACACACACACACTCTTTATTTTGTTCTGCTGCCCCAAATACTTACTAGAGCACCAAATGTGTTTCAATCTGCAATTGAAAATAGTCTGTAACAAATGCACTTTTTCCCCTGTTTGAGTAACATTTGCTGCAGACTGCTGTAGCTGGACAGAAGGATTCATACAAAACTCACAACTTATTTTTGTTTTTTTTATTTTGTAGATTACCATTACAATACGTTATATTTTGACTCTTTATTGGGATCCGCAGCAACAAAAAAAATTAATAAAAAAAAATTCTCTTCTAATGTTAGAGCCAAATAAACTTGTATAGGGGGGACCAGGCTTGGACCATTTCTTAATTATACTTGTGGTCTGCATGCTCATCATGGACATGAATGTCATGGAGTAGTTTTGGATTTTCCCCTTCTGAGTATTGCTCAATGCAGTAAGTGCTGTCAAACAAATCCTTCATATGTTTGAGCCTGTGTGGATTAGAGAAACATGAACTTGTGCAGCCGATTGTTTTTAAACTCATTAAAGATGTGTGCTGCACCATGATTCCACCCTGGAACAGTGCAAAGATCATTAAATTCATACTTCTAAGTACATGTAAACTTCTGACCACAACTGTAGCTGTGGCACAGGAGGCCAAAAAGTTCAGGTGTATGTTGGAGGCTTGTTCATGCTCCTGACATGTTCTGGTGCAGCATTTATATGCACTAAGGTGAAACATTAACATGCCACACTTGGCTGCCTGCACCAGCAGCCACACCAAACATTTCCATAAGAGTCCTAACCGCCTGTTTTAACAGCTGCTGTGTTGTTATAATCACATCAGCCCAGCTTGCTCGTGCACTCTTTTATTCCTCAGAGGTATCTGGGTGTGTTAGTTTTATCTGAACTTACCTCTGGACAAAAACACAATACATGGCTGAGAGCTTCAGAATATGTATGAGGCTTTAGAAATATTAAATATTGAAGTAAGAGGTGCAGTTATGCGTGAGCTAGCCTATATGATGCATTAAGCCATAAAGTGCACATGTAGCAGCACGTTACGCTCGCACAGCCTTATAGCTGTCAAATGCTCCGACTCCTGTATGCTTTTTATTGTTTTGATTTTTAAATATGCAACATGATTTTTTTTTTTTTTTCCCCTGACTTTTTTTTTTTTTTTTTTTTTTTTTCAAAATGGTACATATACATTTGGACTTTTTTTTTTCTTTTAGTCCAACATTAAATAAATTATGTAGAATTTGCATGCTCTAACATGTTAAGAGATTTTCATAACAAAGAGATGATGATTGTTTGGACTTCAGTAAATTAAAAAGCAGTTTGATTGTGGGTCTGTGTTGCCTCCCTTACATTACTTACATTGCTGTTTTGTTTTGTTTTTCTTCTTCTCCCCTCGCTTATTTCGGGTTGTACAGAAGCAGGACCGGATCGAGGAGCTGAAGAAATTCATTGAGAGGCATCGGTACCACATCCGGATGCTGGAGACGATATTGAGGATGCTGGACAACGACTCTGTGCAGGTGGAAGCCATCAGGAAGATCAAGGTCAGAGGCTTGAGTGATCGGTGTTTTCTGTCCTTTTCTCAGTTTTAAACATAAAATCAGCAACTTAATGTTTATACAAAGGCACAATTTATCTCTACAAGATCTTCTTCAGGTGTTACTTGCAGAAATAACTTATTCTAAGTCAGTGTGCCGAACTTTTCCTAAAAATTAGTTTTACAGTCTTTTTCTTTGATTTTCCATCAACTAAATGAAATGATATTTATACAAAAGTGTAAACCTTCAACAGATGAATTTATTATTTACTGCCAAATGAAAGATTAGTTTAAGAATACTTTCTTTCCCTTCTATCTGCACTTTCCTCAGGATGACGTAGAGTACTATATAGACTCGTCACAGGATCCCGACTTTGAGGAGAACGAATTCCTTTACGACGATCTGGATTTGGAGGACATTCGTAAGTAGAGAACGAACCGGGGTTCGGTTTCTGAATTCACACTTGTTATTTGCTCTTTACACGTAATGCTTGTGTAATTGCACATAATATCCTAAACGTAATATCCTCACCGTATCCCCAGCATCCTCCTCTGTCACACCAACCATGTTTCCATCTCTACATCCATGAATCTTCGGTGGTCTTTCTTTTCCTTCTGCCTGTCTGCTCCATATTTGGCATTCTTTTCTTCTTCCAGTAAATCCACCGTCTCTATTCTGCACATGTCCAAACTCATCATCTTTCTTTCTTTTATATTCTCATTTCTAGTCCTGGTCACTTCCAATGGAAAATCTTAACGTTTTTGACTATATCATATATACACCATATATTGATAAAAGGAAACTGTGACGTCTTCACTGAAATTATTGGAGGCTGAATTATTACTATTACTAATTATAATTATTATAATTATTATCATGATTATTATTATTGTTGTTAAAATCTAAGAACATACAGAGTATACAAAGAAATGTTTTTTTTTTTCTTGTTTTTTATAAATTACCATTTGGAGTGTTTTTGTCAGATTTGTAACTAAAATAGTCAAAACCACAGTTCTTTTTTTGCTTTTTGGGTTTTTTTTTGTGTACTCGGCTTTAAACATTCAAACCTACCAAAGTATTAAAGGCCTTTTGACTTTCACTGACCTCCCTCTCTGCCTCTGCTCTCTCCAGCTCAGTCGCTGGTCGCCACTTCACCGCCGGGGCACTCGCACTTGGAGGACGAGATCTTCCAGCAGTCCAGCAGCACACCCACCTCCACCACCTCATCTTCACCCATCCCCCCGTCGCCTGCTACTTGCACTACAGTAAGACAACTTTCCCCAAAGTTACTAAAGCTTCTGTTATGTGTGCGCTTTTGTCTGTGCAAGCTGTGCACAAATAAATAAAACACTGAGGGCTTTTTAAAGTCATTTAAAAAGGATTAAGAGTAATTTGGACCCACTTGTTGCTCACAATCATTCAAGCTTTTCTGCATATTATTTGCATTCTTGATGTTCCCGTCCCCAGTGATATGACAATTAAAATTACTTTAAAAATCCAAATTAATAAATTAACCTGCTGCTTTTCCACCAAAAATAATCATCCAGTTTTGTTAACTCATCACTGACTGCTGAACCTGTCACTAATGGTTCCATTGAAGTAATACTGGTAATCGAGGGAAATTAAGTCGATTGTTACACTCAAGTTGAGTCAATATCTAAAATATAAATGAAAGATAATTGCCTTTGTAGCTATTGTAGTGCCCTGCCATCTGCTCTCATTGTTCTGTTGCATTGCCTTTATATCATCTGTTCTTCCTATCCGCCCACACACAGTATGTAGTGAGAGCAGTTATTATAGGGCTCGTTTGTCTGAATAGAAGGCGTGGTATTGTTCCGCGCTGCTGATGAGAAGTTGCACCGTGGCATTAAAGGGAATGTAAAGGATGAGGAAGGTCTTCAGTAGGCTGCTCTGACTCGGCTGTGAACTTTAAAACGTCCAGAGAAGGTTTCTGGAAGTTGTTGAGAGTTTTAGTTCGACACAAACACAGACACACATGATAATAATGAGACGCAGTATTAGTTTTGGTGTTTGCTTTACTTTTGAGTTTGCAGAAAAAGTAAAATCTAAAAAAACTTGTAACAAAATGGCAACATTGTTGAACAATCCTCACTGAGAGTCCCAAACTACAGGCAGCTGTTCTACGAAGCAGAATCTGGGAGTTTTAATGTTCCAGAGGTAGTTAATTTTATTAGCAGTCACTTAAGCTACAGAGCTAATCTGTTCCAGAGCAGATCATGTGCAAGATAAAAGATTAACACATGTATAACCACCCCCTACTCACCAATCAGTGCTCTGGAAAATTGCATCAACATTCATTTTAGAACTTGTTGAACTTGATGCACAGAGGGTATAAAGTTTTTACAAACTAAAAGGTTTTTGGGCTTTTTTGTTTTTGATATTTCCCTGAGTTGATACTGATCTCCAGTTTAAAAAAAAAAAAAAAAAAAAAAAAAAAAAAAAATGTAGATTCAAAGATGAAACTTTACACCTATTTTTCCCCTCAGTGGCTGCAAATTTTAAACAATTTTATTGATCTGTAAGCCTTATTATATAATCCTAAAATAGGGCACCTGTTGTACTTGCTGACTTTTTGCACATAGTCTGAGCCTCAGTTTGATTTTTTTCTTTCTCTCAAATATTAAATCTTTACTTGCCCTGTTAAACACTATCAGGGCTGCAGCTTATAAAATACAGCTTACATTGTCTTTATCATTGCTTAGACGTGTTTACAGTAGAGCTGTGATACTGATAAGTCTATTCACTTACATAGTCTGCCTCTTTTATGTTGTGCCTTTGAATTATTTTCCAGTATTATTGATCAAAGCACATAAAATATATACATTCATACAGTGATTTTTCTTCTTCCCATACATACACTTGCTCTGCTGCTTTGGCTGTAGCTGCTGTGTTGCTTTCAGCCTGTAGTATGTGTTCAGCTTGTTTTATTCTTGCATTGCGGTTTGTCTTTATAGGGTTACTCGCTCTGCTGCCAATTTTTAGAAAAACTGTGCCGCATTTTCCATGACACACCTTTGTGTTAACATGCACACAGGAATGGGAATGTGGCAGGATGCAGATTGCAGATAGTTGATAAAAACATGTCGGTCTGGGTTGATTCCGATGTACTAACATGTACACAGAGTGATGTTAATGTAAGTGCACGCTTCTTAAATTGAGGTTTACTTTGCATGTTTCTGCACACAGTGCAAAAAGCTGAAATGAAAGATGATCTTCGTTTTCCCAGACACACAAGCAGCATAAGAATTAAACAAGACTGAGAAGAAAACAATGTGCTAGTATAAAGTTGTTAATGGTAAATGAATATAAATGCAATTTAAATATAAAGTGCATTAATTACTTAACTGCCATGGACAACTATGGAGACTTTAACCAGAAGAATTAAAACATGAGACCCAAAAAGCTCTGCAAAGCTTAAATCTGCTACTGCCTGCTTCCCCCCCCCCCTTCTTCTTCATTCACTTCACACCCACATTTGCATTGGTGCGCATGAGGATGACAACCATGTTGTTTGTCTCTGTGGCCTTAATGCCATGTGTGTTTTTTTTTTCAGGAGAACTCAGAAGATGATAAGAAGAGGGGACGTTCGACAGACAGTGAAGTTAGTCAGGTTAGTGTGAAGAAACCTCTCCCAGTAAACAAGCAGGAGTGCTGAAAGCTCCAGGAACATCAGTACCTTCTGAAATTATCATAAAGTGCTGCAGTTATCAGTTAATTTTTGTTAAGTAAACGGAGAGTCAGATGAGTGTGAAACACAGAGTAGAGAGGTTTGCTACAACATAGCTGAAACTGTCAACATGGCAACAGCATTAATTATAGTATGTACTAATATGTTGCCTGTTTTTACTACTTGATGACTCTTTGGAGCTAGAGGTGGAACAACCACCTTCTTTGCTACTGCAAAGATTTCTATTCAGGATTCTTTGAGTCTCCTTACATGAAGTGTCTGGAGAGATTGCAGGTTTAAGCAATGTCCTGTAGGGGGAGAGCCCTCTGGTTGCAAAAAGACATCTAGTTGCACATGGTAAAAAAGCCTTCATGGCGATGGCAAAAACACTTGAGACTTGACAACAGGATTCGTCATAATGGCTACACCTTTTAAATACAGCCAGTGGTGACAGTTATATATAAATGTTGCACAGTCTCTGTCTTTGTTATCTCCTTCATCAATGACTAGCAGGTAAAACAAAGCACTATTCTTTTCCTGTTTAAAGTCCACAAATGAGCCTGAAATTTTCATGGAGATTTTTCCCTGAGATCCCCAAACAACATATCACAAACAACATACTTATCTCATCTGCTTTAAAATATGTTGTTGTGTGGGTCAGTCCCTCATGTTGAATTGAATCTTTGACTTTGGTTTATGCTTTGTCATCAGTGATAAATGAGCAGTGTTCATTGTACTGTAATTAAACAATGATGTGTTATGGGGCAAAAAAAATTGTTGTCCATCAGAGAACGGAGCAACAAGAGCAGTGCTTTGAAAAGTCATCGATTAAGACATCAGGTTAATTTTTAATTCATGTATTTTCTTTCTTTTTTTTTTTTTTTTTCAGTCGCCTGTGAAGAATGGAAATCCCTCCTCTTCGTTATCCTCTTCTTCCTCCTCCTCTGCTTCTTCTTCCGTCTCGGGACTGACCTCATCTTCAATGGTCTCTATGGTGACCATCGCTGGGGGAGGAAGCAGTAGCTCTGGGGGCAACAGTCATCACAGCAACTCAGCAGGTCACCTCTCCAACACTTCCGCTGGCAGCTACAGCAACGCCACCCAGCAGCCGCCGCACCCGTCAGCGCAGCAGCAACAGGCCAAAAACTCCGTTAGCTCCTCTTCCTCCTCCTCAGCTCCCATCTCCAACTCCAACACCTCCACCAACAGCCACCCTGCCTCACTGGCCGCCTCTCCACCCAATGCCAGCACACAGGAGCTCCGTGCTTCAAATTCACAGCCGCAGGCTCCATCAGGGTCCACGCCAACCTCCAATAGCCTGGGTCTTAGCCTGGGCCTCTCTTTGGGGAAAGCCATGCCGGGCGCCGTCACCACCAGCCCCATGTCCGGAGGCCTCGGTCTGTCGGGGATGCCGGCATCCCTGACGGGCACCATGGCGGGCCTTCTGTCCAGTAACACCCCTGCACCCTATGCTCAGGCGGTCGGCTCCAGCTTACCGGGCTCTTTGGGCGGAGTCAGCACAGCAACGACCAACAGCGCTGTAGGCTCCATCGGCAGTGGGAACATGACAGTCGGCGGGCCGACATCCTCGTCAGGAGGTCTGCTGGGTGCAGCGCCGGGTGCGGTTGGCTCTGGGATTCTGGGTTTGGGCTCTAGTCAGTCAGGGGTGCAGGGCTCATCCTTGGTGTCACCGAGCTCAGTGGGAGGTTTAGCTCCAGGTAGCGGAGTAGGAGTCATCGGGAGCAACGGAGGCAGCTCGGGATCAGCAGGGAGTGGAGTAGTAGGAGGAAACTCGCTCCCTGCCCGACCACCGAGCCGACAGAAGCAGAACGGTAGCACTAGTGAGTATCCGATGTCTGCGCTTTGACAGATCGACTGTTTTTCCAGCATCTTAAGAAATAAAAAGTTTCAGAGAGAAATTACACCTGAGGATGATTTCTAAGTGCATTTATGTATTTTTTTTTTTTTTATTACAGGTTACAGTGCTGTGGTAGCAGACAGCACAACAGACTCCGCCCTCAACAGTGCCAGCCAATCGCAAAGCAGCCAACCCTCATCTTTGACCTCCATAGCCAATCAGCCGTAAGTAGCCAAAGCAGCTGGTTAGAGGACATGATTGTTTTTATAGTAGCATTTTAATTAAATTGACTGTCACCGCTATACTCTCCTTTTTTTTTTTTTTATTTCCCCTAGGGATCAATAAAGTATTCTGATTCTGATTTTTGGTTAGAGACTTTATTTCTTGTCTGATTGAAAATACGTGTACAAAACATCGTTGATACGCTCAGATTCCAGCGCTAAAATGACTGCATTAAAGTCTTCCTATATGCACTTCAAATTAAAAGCCTTTTAACCTTCGGCCTGCACAGGAGTATTTGTCAAAGGGTATTTTATTGTGAAACTTTTGCTGCTTGTGGAAAACAAGACTTTCTGTAACTTTTTTAGATTTGTGCTCTTTTTGACTGTGACCCAGCCTAAACTAATCCATGTTTCCTATTTCCAGTAAGGACACTGGGCCCAGTCTACTAGGCTCTATGAGTTTGTCGTCCAGCTCTCCATCCCCGGCCCCTTACAGCGAGGCCAAAACGGCGAGCGGCAGCAACCTGTTGAATGGGCCGATGTCCTACTCACAGCAGTCCTCCGACAGCATCAAGGTGAGACACATTTGAACATATGAAGGTGAACAGCTATGTTTTTAATCGTTTTTTGGGAGGATATGGGAGTTGGGGGATTTGAATGTTGTTTGCTAAGAGAACAACTTAATCTCCTAAATCTCTACAGACTATTAATTTGCATGCAGACACAATAAGAATGGCCTCTGCTTTAAATAATTAATTCTGCCAACAGTTAAATCCAAAGGGGAGATGATTATAGTCTCATTACTGCTGTTTGTTGATTAACAAAGCTGTTTGAGACAAATTTCAGCAAACACTGAGAGAACAGTGCCAAAAATTAAGTAATAAATGTCGACAGGGAGGAACCAAATACCTGCCAAGTTAGGTTGGTAGACTAATGTTTTAAAGATGTATGAATATACACCGATCACGCATAGCATAATGACCCCTGACAGGTGAAGTGAATGACTCTGATTATATCTCTTCATCATGGCACCTGTTAGTGATCAGGGACCAAGGGAACACAATGTGCTCAGAGTTGATGTATTAAAAGCAGGAAAATTGGGTAAAAGTAAAGATTTGAGCATCAGAACTGGACCACAGAGCAACAGAAGGAGGTGGCCTGGTATGATGAAATAGCTTTCTTTTACATCATGTTATTGCTGAGTGTTTGTGCCGTGCTTACCTGGGGACCATCTGGCATCAGGATCTACTATTTGAAAGAAAGCAAGCCAGCAGAGGCAGTATGATGCTCTGGGAAATGTTCTGCTAAGAAACTTTGGGTCCTGCCATCCATGTGGATGTTAGTTAGGTGGTAAATGTCAAAGTAAGCATTTCTGCAGGCCATGCACACCCTTTCATGGAAACTCTATTCCCTGATGGCTGTGGCATCTTCAGCAGGGTAATGCACCCGGCCACAAAGCAAAAATGGTTCAGGAATGATTTGAAGAGCAGAACAATAAGTTTGAGGTCTTGACTTGGCCTCCAAATTCCTCAGATCTCAATCCAGTTGCGCAATTACGAGATGCGCTGGATAAACAAGTCTGATGCATGGAGCCCCCACCTCGCAACTCACAGGACTTAAGGGAACCGCTGCTAACATTTTGGTGCAGATACCACAGCACACTATCAGGGGTGGGGTTGAGTCCGTGCTTTGACCGATCAGTGCAGCAGAAGGGGGGCAAACTGAATATTAGAGGTAGTCATAATGTTGTGCCAGATCCACTGTAAGTTCAAAAGTGATCTCTAATTGTACAGTGTTTCCATGGGGAGATATTAAAAATGTAAGATCATTTGATTCTTGATGAATGAAATGTTAAAGCTTCAAAATCTGAATTATTGAAAACTTGCAAAAACAACAGTTTTCGCTGGAGCTTCTGCAGCCCTGTGAATTTCATACAAACTTCCCGTTGTATAAAATTTCAAGCCGGTGCAAATCTGCTGTACTGAGCTTACTGTTGCACAGCTCAGTACTTTTGGATAGTTACCAGTAAATTTACAGTAAATTACTCCAGTCTCTAAAAACTGTTCACAAACCACAAATTATGAGCCAATGATAAACTATATTTTTGTTCAGTCTGCGGTGATAAGACCATATCAGTGGTGCGTTTAGACCATGTGCAGAGTAACATTTCGTTTCTTGTGCAAATACAGTTTTTGAAGTATTTTAATAAATCTGCAAATGTTCGCTCATAATACAGCCAACTGGAGTGCAACTGATATATGGAATCGATTTAGAGAAACACATTTTAGAAGTCCTGCGGTTTCGCTTATCTCCAATTCCCCGTCTTTCCATAAAAGTGAAGTTAAACCATGGCGACAATATTTAATATTTATTAGTATCAGGAGAAAAATCTGGGATCATTTCAGCTGGTAGGTATTCGAGACTCAGTGTGAAGTGAATATTTTACCAAAATGGAAATGTTTAATTTGCCCAATGTGAATTTGTTCCATTTCGCATCTTTGCATACGCACAGTTGGGCTCGAGTTGGCCTGTGACTAAACTTTCTAATTTCTTTGGCTTTAAGTTCAACTTTATTTTTATGGAATACGTTAGACTAACCCAGTGGTTTTCCAACTGAGTACAGATGATCTGAGAAAATATGGAGAGAAAAGTAGGACTTTTGTGGGGACGTACAGAAACAAGAGGTTTTTTGATACTAGAGTGCTGACCTCCTTCACTAAAACTCATCTTTGATCTTTTTATATTCTTCCTGATTTGGCACTCCAGAAACAGTCTGAATGGCTGAACTAATCTGTGACTGCACTACAGACCAACCTAAAGTATCTTTGAAGCCTCCGGATGTGCCTGCAGACACGAGTACACACAACATTAGGCCCACCACATAAAACCTGACCGCAGTCAACACACCAAACGAGAACAATAATTTCTTTATGGACGTGGTTTTAGTCGATTTTGTTTTCTCATGGTAGCAAAAATCTCTGATCTAAGAGTTGAAGTAAATCACATTATTGCAATGTGATGTTGAAGGACACTCTCCAAGCTATCCACATACTCGTGAACATATAGTGCATTATTTTTGTTGTTGTTTCGTCCCGTCATCTTGAAATCACTCCTCAAGCTGCCTGACGCTACGTCACATGCATCTTAGGAAGGGAGGGCACAGGAGCAAAGAAACCAAACAGCCCGAAAACTGAAGTCAAAGTGATTTCCATGACAACATTATCAGTGGTGCGGGAACTCGAGTTCCTGTGTTCGAGCAGGTATGATAACTCTGTGCACACGTCCTGGAGAATCTGTTTTCCCAAGACTCTCCTTGTCTGTCCTCATCAGCCCCAAGAGCCTCTGAGCAGCCTCAAGTCCATGGCCGAGCGAGCAGCAATGAGCTCAGGGATCGAGGGAGATGTGACCTCCCTGCACCTCACCTCAGGTAAGACACACACACACCTTTGATAAAAGGAGATGGAGGGTTACCATAGAGCAGAAATAGAAAAGCTGTATTTTAATGGAACAAAATGTCATCTCACCTCCCACTCTCAGCCGCCTCTGAACAAAAACTGCTGATGATATTATCATCCCTGACTCAACCACTTTTCTTTCTCTCCATCTCCGAAACCCGAATCCCTCTCATCGTCACTTCCCCTCACTCTTTGCTATTCAGAAATATTCCCCAGCAGCACTACGGCCCCTTCAGGCCCCCCATCAGCACCTCAGCCCTCGCTGTCAGAGGTCAGCATCCCCCCATCGTTGGGGGTGTGTCCGCTGGGGCCGGTTCCCTTGTCCAAAGACCAGGTCTACCAGCAGGCCATGCAGGAGCAGGCGTGGACGCATATGCCACACCCATCCGACTCCGAGAGAATCAGGTGCAGTGATGTTTTTTTGTTTTTTGTTTTTTCCCCCCTCCCGCCTTTTCTTCAGTCAGAAGAAGCAGAGTGCCTCGTTATTCTCTGCAGTGTTAGAAGTTTTCAGATTCTTTAAGTCGAGATAGAAGTGCATCATTCTGGGTAAAACTAAACCACATCAGAACTGAGCTCAAGTTTTAATTCAACCCATTTTGTTATATTTAGCCTTCAGTGAAGCAGAAAAGTAAAAATTAAAGTGGCATCAAGTAATGGCTCTTCAGTCTTTCTTCAGCTATTTCAAAGTTTTGTTTTTCTTGTTTTGTTTTGTTTTTTCATAGGAATGTTTTGGGCGGTTTTCTTTTGGGGTGGGTGGGGGGGGGTTGTCTATACACACAACAGACAACAAACAGTTTTTTGTTTTTTAGATGTTTCTCAAAATTGATGAAGTCATTGTATCCACTATGCAATATAACCTGGAAGGTTACTCACTGAGGATGTCTTAATTCTGCAGCATGTCAATGATCCCAAACACAGTCCCAGTGCAGTATGTTTGACCTTCCCAGAGCCTGCTTCAACATTTGTAGGGTCATGTTCACAATTACAAGAAAACCTGCCTGAGAGAGTTCACTGTGTTGAGTAAAGGTGGTCATACCAAATATTGACTTTCAAGCTCATTAGTACTGCATTTTTTTATTTTTTTTTTTTTTTTCCCCTCATACTGTTTTCCATTCATAGCATAGACTGGAATGGCCCTTTATTGTTGTACATGCACAACGAAACTGTAGAAATTGATGTTTGTGCACTTGCCAATCAAAAATCACTGTATCTGTCCAGTATTTACCCATTTACGGGGGACTTGACTTTTGACCAGGACTATATGCTACAGTTGTTAAAAGATCTCTTCACAGTGAATCTATCAAGACATCTACAGATCAGATTGGACAAAAGAGCCTCAGCTCTTTGTGTAAACAATAGTAAAAATATTTTAAAAGAGCAAAATTCAGTCAACTGAAGTCAGTGGGAGAAACTGCAGCACAGGGAATAAAAATCCCACCGCTTTATTCAATTTGTTTTTAGTACCGTCTGATACTGGAGTGTTCAGTAACGTAGCCCACCTGTACACACACACAGTCATAATTACAGAAGTGATTATACTGGTACAGTATCTACAATGCAGTCAGCCCACACAGCTACAATTGACATTTAAATCAAACACTCAAACCCTCTTGTCCCACAGTACCTGTTGTGCTTTACAGATGAGAGCGCACGCACACACGTGCACACACATGCAGAGCGTGGATTTGTCTTGTCGTGATTAAAACATGACTCTGTAATAAAAGCGTGACAGACGTGTTTGTTCCACCTGTTTCTTAAAGTATAATTTACCTTCAGCTTACACGCACACACTTGTTTCTCCTACACGCACAGAGCTAATTTCCTCCACGTTTGATTTGAAGTGCTCACATTAGTCAGACACGCACACACTTTCTGTTCTGCCCCGTTTGTGGGACTCTGTTATTTTAGGCGCACCCTCGGTGCACACAGCTTCATGGAAACAGACAAACTGGGTTTGTCACCATTCTAAAAATACTCGGAAAAGTGCATTTAGGTAGAGAGAGTGACCCACCGCTGAATTTTCCTACTTTCTGTGAATCCATCAGGGGAGGAAAATCTTTATATAGATCCATTGTGTACGTACGACCCACATGTTCCTCAACATGTGACATCTCGGTCTTCAGATCACATGTTGGTAAAATGCGAGTCTGCCATGAGAATAACTGTGATTCTTACAATTAAACACATTATATATGTTAGGCTTTGATTTTTCTTACATTTCGACTAGTTTGTAGTTTCTGGTGTCAGAGTGTCAGTGGTTCTGATTGGCCATCTTGACTTGGTGGTTACAAATGGGAATCTCAACCTGTTGGTTTACTTTATTTTTGCACTTAGTGTTTGCATTTCTTAATTTATTAAGAAAAAAGCCTTAAAGAGCTTTTTCACTTGTAACTGTGCAGAGACGATGGGTGAAGTCTCTGTTGATGAGGGTTGTTTAGGTTATGGAAGAAATCCTAATCAGTTATTTCGTTCTGCTTATTTTCAGCCCCATATTTTTGTTCTCAAGCTCTACTAGAGTAACACCCGAAACCCTGGCTGATTAGGTCCCACACCCGCTTTCACACCTTGGCTCATGTGATTAGAGGATCACCAGGGGGTCCTTTGTCCCTCTTTGGGGGGATACTCCCACTGGGTTTAAATCTGGAACTCCCCACCATTTGACCTTAGAACTGAAGAAGCTTCTTGGATGAGAGGTGAAACGTCTTCAAGCAACTTAAAGAAGTCCAGACGCTTTTCTTCGCAAACTCCTTTGACCTCTACTAGAGTAGCTTAACATGATTCACAGTTCCACAAAAATCCATCTGAGCTTTCGTACAGCCCATCAGTTCATCTGCTTTTTAAGGCCACCCTGTCTTCTGATTGGCTGCCCCTGACAAATGGAAGGTTTTAAAGGGAGGTGTTTCAGTACTTACAGCCGTATGGCCTTTTTCTGACAGCACATAAGTTTTAACTATGGATTTTCTTAAACATCTAATATATTTAAGGTGAAAAACAGGTTTTTAGGTAAAGATCTTTTTCTCCCCCCTTCTATACTGAAGATAACACTTTAGGACTGCCGCGTGTTACGTCTATAAAGTTCTGCTTTATTCTTGTAATTTTCCTCATTTATAAGCCATTAACTCCCCTCCCTCTGTGTCTCTGTATTACAGGCAGTACCTGATGAGGAACCCCTGCCCCACCCTGCCTTTCCACCACCAGGTGCCACCGCCCCACTCAGACACTGTAGAGTTTTACCAGAGGCTTTCCACAGAGACCCTCTTCTTCATCTTTTACTACCTGGAGGTAAGCTGTGTTTGTCTGTTTCTGCTTAAATGTTGTTTACAGCAAACTTTCTGTGAGACGGTTGTAGGTTATAATTGGATCGGAATTTGAAGGATGAAGATGATTAGTTTAAATTAAAGGAGGGCCTGTGAGGGAGCCCAGGGTCAACACTAAAATGATTTGAGTAAAGTCTGATTTAATTTCGGCTCATGAGGCATTTACGAATGATTATATTTCAAGTAAAATTGAGGATTTCGTTCTTTGAGGTTTTCCTCGGAGCCAAAACGTGCTCCTGATTTAGTCTCATTTCTCAGCACTCATCGTCTCCTCTCCCCCCCTCTCTGCAGGGCACTAAGGCCCAGTATCTGGCAGCCAAAGCCCTGAAGAAGCAGTCGTGGCGGTTCCACACCAAGTACATGATGTGGTTTCAGAGGCACGAAGAACCGAAGACCATCACTGATGAGTTTGAGCAGGTGAGCATCACATCTGTGTTCAGCCGCAGAGTTTAAAAACTTTAACGATCTGGACGCTTCTGCAAATGTTGAGTCGTTCTCTGACCGCCTTCCTCTTTGTCTTCAAACTTCAAGTGTTTTCTTTGCTTGTTTTAGGGAACATACATTTACTTTGACTATGAGAAATGGGGCCAGCGGAAGAAGGAGGGCTTCACGTTTGAGTACCGGTACCTCGAAGACCGAGACCTCCAGTGACGTGCAGAGAGACGCGACAGGACGGACGGACAACTGAGAAAGTGAGAGATGGACAGAACAAACGAACGCATGAAGAAGGTTGATCCACCTGCTGACATTCCTGGATTTGACCTCAGCTCGCTGGGGAAAGGAGACGTGCGGGCCGGAGGGGGGCGGGCGGGTTTCGTCCCTCCTCCTGACCCTCCAAATCCCGCCTTACCATCCTCAACCCGGCAGTGATAACCCCTCCCACTCCCATCATCTCCTCCTTTCTTCTTTCTATCTCTTCATCAGCAGGCCTTTTTTTTTTTTTTTTTAATATTTCCTGGCTTAGACAAATCACACGAACACACAGACACAAAATAATCACGCGTATAATATTCCGACTATCCCCTGCCCTCCACTCTCTGAGTTATCCTGTTAATTTGGCTTTAAAACTGTTGCTTCTGTTAGCCCCGCCCTTTAAAGGCCAAAGATTATTGGTCAGTTATATTCTCAGTGCAGGCTCTGTCGTCTTTAAACAGACCAATGAAAACTTGGAGATGTGAACTCCATCAGTGCTGTAACACTTCTCAGACTTGCATCAGGGCACAAATCAGCTGAAAGAAATGAATTTTAAAATCAAGTGAGAAGCAAACGAGGACGCGTCAAAGAGGATGAGCAGCCAGCTCCTTTCTGCTTCATGAACTTGACACCTGCTAATGTGACGCTTCACATAACCTGAGACATAATGATGCTGAGCTTCTGCCTTGTTTTCCACTGGTTTATAATCCAGATTAATTTGGATTTTGAGTAGTGGATAGAAATGACAGCAGGGCTTCATATCCCTGGACACACATCATGATTTTTGTGTCGGTTAATTCGTCAGTTTTTCTGCTTCAGTAAAAATTAGGTGGAAAACTTAAAGACTGCACTTGAACAGCGGCATCGAATCTACAGTGAATACAGTTGGTGGCCAGATTATTAGGTACAGCTGTGCACTCAAATCGCTCTTCCGTTAAGTCGACCTTCATGATCAGTGTGGTTGTCTCCGTTATTGAGGTGTTAACAGTGAAGTATTGGTTAGAGGTGGTGCAATCCAGGCTCACCTGCACCCTTGTATATGTAAAAGTAAAGCTCAGCTCCACAACAGCAAGAGCTGATTGGGGTCCTGTCGGGGCAACGGGAAGTCATTCACAATGAATGAATCAGTTTAAAAAATGAACTAGAAAATTTAGTTTAAAGTGAAAAAGTAGGCAGAACTAATGAAGACCTAATCATGAGATTTAAAATTATTTGCTGTTCTGCATTTTCTGACCTATTTTTCTAACTCGTTATCTCATCAGACGCAGGAAGGAGCTGAAATAGAGCAGCGGATATCAGATGCTGTAGGTGAGGCTATTAATGAATGAATTCATCCGCCTCAACAAGTGAGCAGAAGCTGATATTTAGGCCTAGCATCTCTTCCCCCCAGAGTGGCAGTTATCATTGGAATCACAGGTGTCAAGTTCCTGAGGTGCAAAAGTGTTGGATTTCTGTGTAAAACAGCTGATTAATGAGGTCACCTGCCCTGCTGCTGTGACGATGAGGCGTCCTTTTACAGCTCTGTGAAGGTGAAGCCGGAGCTCAGCGGAGCTTCTCTCTTCTAGTCTGTTTGGGAAAACAAGCAACCAGCAGCCGAGCAGGTAAACGCTGGTCGTAGGTGGCACCGCAGGCCTCGCTCGCACTCCAGAGGTCCCGTTTGTTGTTATTGTTGTTGTCGGTGTTTGTTGACTTGTGAGGTGGTTTGAGCTTTCTGTGGATCCGCCGGTCTAAAAATATCCCGCCCTGCCTACTCCTGTCTATCTGCGGCGGAGGAGTGTGACAACGCAGCCGGCGAGGTGTTGGTAGTAACTGTCTTTTACCTGGTGGGCAGCGTTGTGTCATAGTTTCACAAAAATGGCTTCAAACTGGGAGAAGCTTGAAGAATTCGAGTTGGAATTACACCTTCTGCTTTCCCAGTTTTCTCTGGTAGCTTCTCGTCATGCACAGTTTTAATTTTTCTGCGTTCACTCAAACGCAGCGGAGGTGCACGGGGATCCTCTCACGACTGCAATAATGGCACTTATGAATACCTGCTGAAAGCTCAGTCAGTCCACAGATGTTTCTCTATAGAGTTTTTGTTTGTTTTAATACTTTGTGCACAGACCAAATTGTATCCACCTTCGCTGCGCTGGGGTGTCGGCAGAAGTTTTTCCCATCCAGCTGCCAGATAAATAGACGATCAGCTGCTCATGTCAGAGTCTGCATGCAGCAGAAATACGCTAACCAGGTGCTTCTGATAGCTTTCAACAAGCTAAGCTACAACTTTTAGGTTTGAAGCTTTATGCCTGAAAATACGCCAAAATGTTTTCATCCCAAGACGTCAGATACTGATGTTTTGTCTTCAGTAGTACAGACGGGTCGTTTTTGCATCTCTGACCAGAGCAACAGCGGACACAACGATCAGAGAGGCCATAGAGCTCCGTTTGGGAGCTTTGTGTCCTGCACTGTCTTGTTTATGACAGATTAGTAGCGAGGTCCAGCTTACTGTTGCTGCACCCAAGCGCGGGGGGGGTCAAGCACACTTTTAGTAACATGTGAGAAGGCTAGAGTCCTCCGCATTTGGATCAGACCTTGGCCGGTCTTTAATCTGCCAGCCCCTTAGTGCAAAGTCTGTGTTGTGCATTGGTGATCTATCAGCGCAGCTCCCTCACATAAACCAAGCCAAATATTTTCAGGACTGCGTGTGGGCCACTTCCTGTTTTGTGCCACATGTGAGAACAGACAAGTGTTAGAAAACAAAAAGGTCCTGACCTGCTTCGTTTGTGAAATCAGCCTCTGTGACACCAGCAGCTTTGATAAATTGTCTCTTTGACGGCGTCGGTATGAGACCGGGCTCATGCTACAGCCGGACACTCTCAGAGCGTCTCACACCCTGGACGTCTAAAACTGAGCAGCAGGTTAAAACCAGGGGACGTGATCCTCTAACACAGAGCAGCTCCAGCAGTTATCATGGTGGGTGTTGGGTGCTGCCGGCAGCTGGATGGACAGTTTGTTCGTCTCCCACCAGCCTCTTTCCTTCCTTTTTTCCTTCCTCCCTCCCTCGTCCTCCACCTCTTCTCTGTGCTCGAGCGCAAACAGAGCAACACCAGCACTGCTGCCCACATCTCCTCTGTCCTCCAGCTCTCTGCTCCATGTTTACACACTGAAGGGTTCGACTGAGCCGACTGGGCCCACACCAAACACACACACACAAACGCACTCGTTCTCACACTGCCCGAGCTTCTTCCACAGCTGCCAACAAAACTCAACAGCAGCTCATTTTCTCTTGTTTTTTGTTTTTCCTGTTTTTGACACAAAACACTTCAGTTTCTGTCTCTTCCTCTCTCTCAGCCGCCTCCTCCTCCTCCTCCTCCTCCTCTCCTCTTCATGCCAGGTAGATATTTCCTTTATTTCTCAGGAAGTATTTGATAGACCATTTTATGAGGAAATGTATCCGCCAGCAGCTCCCATTGCCACAGCACAACTACAGTATATCTTCCCCCCCATGACAGACTTTCACCGCAGGTTTAATTTCCATCCTTTCTTCTCTTTACACCACAGCGGCCCTTTTCATTTCACTTTTCTTTTTTTAAATAAAAATATCCTCCAATGTTTGGAGCAGCACCTGGAAGAGAGACCATCTTTATATTTTGTATCAAGTCATTTGTGATAGGTTGTGTTTTTGTTTTGTTTTTTTGTTGTTGTTTTTTTTGTTTGTTTTTTTTCGTTCCAGAAATGGGGGAGATCATTTTAAAAGCCAGAGGAGAACGGGGACTGTTCTTTTTAAAGATCAGCGACTTCTCAAAAAGGAGTGTTTTTATAACCAGACACAACTCTACACTTATTCACTTGACTGACAGTCGTGCTTTTAACTTTTTGGGGGGGGGGGGTTTACTTTTTTTTTGACAAGCGGGAGGGATGAGAGGTCAATCCGAGAGCTGAAATGTGAATCTCTCTCTGCCCCTTGGCAAAAAAGTGTTGTATAGACTTCTCATCCTTCAAACTTCCTCTTATTTTTTTTTCCTTCAGTTGTTGTCATCAGACAGCATGGAATAATGACACTTGCAAAGTGGCGCTGAAAAAGTAAATAATGACATAACCATGAATAAAGGATTGTAAAATATTAATAAAAGAATTACTTTTCAGAAATCTGCACTTGTGTTTTGGTTTTTCTGGGAACATCTGAAGCTTCAAACATGATTGATGACGGGGGTGATTAGACTATCAGAGCTGATGGGAATAGACAGTCAGCTCCACAAGTATTTGGACAGTAACGTACGCGTGTGTGTGTGTGTGTGTGTGTTTTAAATCTAACAAAAGTTTGATTTCAGTTCCATGTATAAAAATGGCTGTTAATGCAAAAACATTTTAAACTCTATAATTAAAGCTTAGATGCTAAAACTTAAGTGGATAATCTAACAGTTATTTTAATTATCTGGATTTTTCTAATACTTGGATGAGGTGTGACTGCGTTAACTGAGGAGCAAAGTCGCAGAGGATTTTGAAATTGATACCATCTGTGTATCTGCGAGGCTCAGGGTAGCAGCCAGTATTTTGCAGTTATTCAAAGCTTTCATTGGGTTGAGATGAGGAGACTGACCTGATAACTGTCTCGGGTTACTTTGGTAGGATGATTTTCACTGCATTGGACTGCAGTGAAAATGGACAATGAGTCTGTTCATATCTGAGTCTGTATAATCCATCCTGCTGCTTCTGTCAGCCGTCATCATCAGTAAACACTAGTGGCTCTGTTCCACTGACAGCCGCTCATCCCTGTGTCATTACGTTACCTGTCAAACATAGTGGAGGTTATGTGCATGCTTTGGATCATGAACAGTTTCTCTTCTCCTCCACACTGTTCTCTTCATTCAGTTTGGTTTCATCTGTCCAAAGATTTTAGTTTTTTTTTCCAGGCAGGCTCTTTAAGCAAATCTAATCTGGTCGTCTTCCTGACTGTAACCAGTGGTTTGCATTTGGATGAAAATCCCGTTTCAAATCATAAAGGCAACTCTTGTTTGTAGACCCAGATGTCCTCTATGGGCAGAAATCTGTGCCATCAGAAACTGAATTTGAATAAGTTAAATTTGAATTTGAATTACTCGGATTGAATCTGAATTGTAACTTGAATGAAAGCTTTTGAAAACTGAATTTGAATTAGTCTAATTTGAAATTGAATTTATGGTTTGAAAATGAATTGATTTGCTTTGAAACTGCATTTTATCCTTTAAAAATTCAGCTCTCGAATAATTTCAGATTCACTTCTCACCATTCAGTTTCAGTTCCAAAATTCAGTTTTTTGGGACTTACATCCGGTTCCGGTTCAAGCGCAGATTAATAGAACTACAGACTGATAGCGTTACTGACGGAATCTACAGCGTCTTGAGCTGAATTAAGACTTCAGAAGTCATTCGTCATGTCGAATGACCAGCGGATAAACTCTCAGGTTGGTAATAAATGTATTACATGTATAAGAACAAGCGTCATGTTAACAATTGATAGTCGTACAGTAACCTTTATGCTTATTGTAGCTGCTAGCTAAAAACGCTAATTTAGCGTAGTTTGCCCTGAATTCAGCTTTGACAAACAAATATGATCGACTGTTTCTAGTAGAATTCCAAAGTTGTCATCTTGTACCCTGTCAGAGCCCTGTATGCTTGCAGAGACCCCTACAGTAAGGAAACATGCAAAACGCTGTCCAAACCTTTGTATTTGAGCTTTATTTATGTCTTACACAGCATCCCAACTCTTTAGCGAACTTAATAACTTTAGCTAAAGTGAATAGTTAGTCTAATTCATTAGTGCAGCATTACTGGATCACCTCTGTTTGAAGTGATATATGATATACAACTATCACTGAAACAGCAAACTTTGTAAATAAACAAACAACACTTCTCATTCTCTAAACGTTTGGCCACAGCTGTAGATTACACTATCAGTGCTTGTTCACTCTTGACAATAATTACATTTCTAAATTCTCTTTGTGCATTTACAGGTAAACAATATCTAATATTTTATCTAAATGACTGCTTTGTCTTTGAAAAGGTGAAGAGCCTGAGGCGGTGACACTCCAGTTCTACTCTAAGTACATCCTTACGGTGGCTCACAGGACAAGGCGACATTCCTGTCCTGCCAGAAGAGAAGAGAAACTTCAGAGTCTTCATGAAGTTCAACCACACCTGTCATATGGAATATGACAGGGGTCTCAAACTCCAGTCCTCGAGGGCGGTGTCATGCAACTTTTCCATGCCCTCGAGGACTGGAGTTTGAGACCCCTGCCGTATGGTGTTCATGCAGTTTTCTACCCCACAGTTACAGCATGTCTGACTGCCTGTTCAGCATATGCAAAAATATATGATGAGTTTAAGCATGTGATGACAAAGGCCTTCCATTATGGTGTTTGTCATCACATGTCACAGACATCTGGATGATCATTTGGAATAAACAAAAAAACAAAAAACTTGTTACTTCATCTTTTATCTTCATTATTGTTCTTATTTTACATTTTTCATTGTTAGGCATTGGGTTTATTTGTAGTAGTCCTTTCCAGCTTCTTTCCCTCTTCCATATTACTGTGTCAGCTTGTCAGCATCTATTTGGGGTTGGGAGTGGAACAGGAAGTAAGGAACAGAAAGTGCCATTTAAACCAGGAGAGGTTCTTATATTTGAGAAGAAGGGATTAATTCAAAAGAAATGACCTCAATGCCATATTTTATTTAGGAACCCTAGAGAGCACTTTGCAAAATAACACATTCTTATAATTTCACCCTCAGATGAGCCAAGCTACGACTGTCAGGGAAGGTGATGTAGGTACAGAGCATGTGAGAGTGGTTAAGTTAATGTCTCTTGTCTAGATGAAGGCACAAGAGGGATCAATGGCACGGCGTAGAGATTCAGTATCTTCAGTCTTCAGTGGACACTCCATTTCTGGCACAAAACACCTATAAAAGATGGTCGATTTAGGAGGTGACCCGACAACTTCAGCCTGTCAAACATAGCAATGGAGCAGTATGTTTTTTAAAAAAACAACTAATAAGCATGCACTCAGTACCCTAAGAATTATTATGGTAGTTGAACACAGTGATAGTTGTATATCATATTATATCACTTCAAACAGAGGTGATCCAGTAATGCTGCACTAATGAATTAGACTATTCACTTTAGCTAAAGTTATTAAGTTAGCTAAAGAGTTGGGATGCTGTGTGAGACATAAATAAAGCTAAAATACAAAGGTTTGGACAGCGTTTTGCATGTTTCCTTACTGTAGGGGTCTCTGCAAGCATACAGGGCTCTGAGAGGGTACAAGATGACAACTTTGGAATTCTACTAGAAACAGTCGATCATATTTGTTTGTCAAAGCTGAATTCAGGGCAAACTATGCTAAATTAGCGTTTTTAGCTAACAGCTACAATAAGCATAAAGGTTACTGTACGGCTATCAATTGTTAACATGACGCTTGTTCTTATACATGTAATACATTTATTACCAACCTGAGAGTTTATCTGCTGGTCATTCGACATGACGAATGACTTCTGAAGTCTTAATTCAGCTCAAGACGCTGTAGATTCCGTCAGTAACGCTATCAGTCTGTAGTTCTATTAATCTGCGCTTGAACCGGAACCGGATGTAAGTCCCAAAAAACTGAATTTTGGAACTGAAATTGAATTGTAGAACTGAAACTGAATGGTGAGAAGTGAATCTGAAATTATTCGAGAGCTGAATTTTTAAAGGATAAAATGCAGTTTCAAAGCAAATCAATTCATTTTCAAACCATAAATTCAATTTCAAATTAGACTAATTCAAATTCAGTTTTCAAAAGCTTTCATTCAAGTTACAATTCAGATTCAATCCGAGTAATTCAAATTCAAATTTAACTTATTCAAATTCAGTTTCTGATGGCACAGATTAGTCCTCAAACCCTGTTCTCGTCTTGGTTTGATGCTGTGAACTTGTTTCTCTGAACCATGCAAGTAATTCTGTCCTCACGTTAGCCGTCTTTTATGTTTCCATTTTGGTTTTATTTTTGGATTTTGGCCTCCTCTGCTTCCATCAGCATCTGTTTGAACCTCATATTGACAGATCCAGTGAGCAGCTACCAAATCTGAACAACAGGAATCAACTCCAGATCATTTTTGGTTTCATGAGCAGACTCTTTAATAGCACCTCATAACCCACTGCTCCTCTGTCATGGTGGAGCTCAGACCTTCGAATCGAAAAGACAGAGCTGTGATCTTGTTACTTCTGGGACCCGACAGGTGATAAACTGCAGTGCGTCACATCATCTACCAGGACCTTTCATGGCAGGCTTATGTGAGAAGACAATCACGCTTTCCCATCTCTGAGTGTGACTGTATAATGTGGTGCTGTATGGAATAAAAAAGCTGCACGTGCTGCTTGTTCTCAGCATTTGTTTCAAGGATAATGTTAAAATCCTTTATTCATATGTTCTTTGTTGCTCGTTGTTCTGTTTCTGCACCCACAGGTCTTCTGTCTGCACGGGGAGAAAGCTCTTTACTTTTGGAAGCCAGGTGAAAACTAACTCTTTATTGTCATTCTTTGTACAAAAGTACTCTCCCACATCAGTCCTAAAACAAAGGCAGTAATCACAGATAACATAAAGAATAAAATAATGTGAATAATATGTACAGAGATTTAAAAAAGAGCAGTCAGGTATTGGCACTGATTAGGCATTTTGCCTGTTCTAAGAGCCGTCCTTGATTTGCCCCTGACTTCAGCGCCCCGAGTCCCCTGACAGACGGCGGCAGCTTAAACAGCCGGTGTCCCGGGTGTGTGCAGCCCCTCGAGATGCTGCGTGCCCTTTTGAGACAGCGGGTGATGTAGAGGCCCTTCAGAGAGGGAAGGGGGGCGGCCAATCATTTTCGGGGCAATGTTAATGACCCTTTGTAGTGCCATGATGAGCTCGAGGCCCACACAAAGATGCACTACATGCACACACAGTCAGCAGCTGCTTCTATATATTTAAAGTCTGTTTATCTGTGCTCTTCTCTTCTATGTTATTGAGCTACATTGTTTTGTTTTTCATCTTTTAGCGGCAATTTGTCAACTTCCCAACCGGTGACAGATTAAAGGAAAAAAAACACTGTAATATATGCTGATAATGCACTGAACCGCCACGTGCTGCCAGGTCTTTAATCTATCAAATCTGTGGACATCAACATTCATCCAAATAATGTTCTTTCTTTCAGTGTTTTGATGAAGATGACTGAGAGCTGACTGTCATTGATTAAACTCGACCGCAGGGTTCAGATCTGGTGGATCTGAAGGTGATTACAATGATTCACATCATGTTTATGCACAAGCCTTTTAGTGAACTTAGTGAACTGATTTTTTAAAATATTGCTCAGAATATTCATCAGAAATAAATACAGTGTGTCTATCATCTCATGTGAACTCTGTGAGTTCATGGAGTTTAAAAAGTAGTTTGTAAAGTGATGAAACAAGTATTTAGACTCCTTAAGCAAGTAATATAACCATATTACATAGTACTAACGCATACTTAGTAATGATACGAAGGCTTCAGCATTAAAAAATACTCAAAGTACCTGAACTACTTAGTATGTAGAACCATATATGTCACTTTAATGTTGCAGCTGTAGCTGATTTTATGTACTTCTACTTCTGACTCAATGACTGGCCTGAAATCACATGGGATGACAAAGGCCACAAGTAGCAGGCAATAAAACCATAAAGGTTTTTGCTTATACTGTGTGTTGTTGAGTTTTCAGCTCTTGAAGTTGTGTTAGGAAGGCTGACTGTGTTTCTACAACTCTGTTTACTGACATTTTCCCCACAGATCCAAATGCAGATGTCACTGAAGTCTCTGTTCCTCTCCAGACTTGAGCCAGCTGAGCAGTCTGACTGAGCACAGACCATCTGTGTTCAGACATTAAGCCCTCCTTTCAAAGTCGTTAAGATCTTTGCCTCTTTTCATCCTCGTACAAAATCAGAAACAACTCAGCGTTTTTTCCTACAAGCATGATCAGATTATTACCGTTGAATCGTATCGTGCTGCTCAGCTGTCCACAAGCAACTGTGTTTATTGTTTTCCTGCTCTTCTGTTCGGGTTGTTTTTAGTGTCTTTTCTCTGGATATTCAACAGAATAACAGGTATAAAAATCTGGTTTTGAAATATACAAAAGAAATCCAAAAGCCTACCACACACACTCACACGGAACAGGGTTCACGCAAAGAGTGCTGAACATAAAACCTGGAGTACATCCAGCCATCATCCTTCAACAGAATCATCTGCACTTAAAGCAGCCTCATCATTATCATCACCCACCACTTTAATAAGAAACTGACTCATCCCGAGCGTTTGTGATGGAGACTTTTTACATCGTGCACCACCTGCAGCCATGACCGCTACTTCATGCTAGCAACAGCTCATTTCTACAAAATATAAAACCGAACTTCATGAACTAGACACTCAGAGTTTAACAGAAGCTCAGCTATAAGTCCTCACATCTTTGGGTTCATTTTATTTTACCGATGCTTCAACACTTTCTTATTATAATGTGTGAAACGCTGTGGATTTGTCAGATGTCATCTGCACCTCACCAGTATGCACAAAGCACCCTTTGGTGACACTCTGTGACACAGTGACGCCAGCAAATAATGGCCCTGCAGATCAGAGTCATAGAGGTTGGAGGGATGGAGGCAACATGAGTCACAGGATTATCAACCAGGAGACTATCCCTGATGTCCCATTTGGACCTTTGGGTTTTTCACTTCCTGAGTTGATTCATTCACTTTCTTCTTTAACTTGGTTAGCTTTAGGTAAAAAATTGTGTTTTGGATTTAATGGCACCGTTTCCCAACAATAACCCTGGGCATTGTAATGGGTAATGTAACCCTGACACAACTGTAATGGGTTTATATGTGATGAATAGCTCACTATTCCCATAACCCCATGCTCCAAAAGACGCCTTAGGCTTAACTGCCATATACCAGCGGCAGTGACACATCGTTTGATATCCTGGGAATAGGAATGATCTGGATTCAGATAACAGTCGAACTCTGGCTGTGGCTGAACTATTTTCAATACTGAGCTGAACTGTTGATCATATTCATATTTTTCCATGAGCATCGGACTCAAACGTACTTCTTATTCTCCAAAACCTCACAGTATGTAAGTATGAAAAAAAAATATCAGAAATCAAAAAACTCCGACAGTCCACTGCTGTGGACACTTTTCATAGTTTTTAACAGCCAGTTTCACTTTGTTCTTCTTCACAGCTGGTTAATGGACACACAGCAGTAGCCCATACACTGGTTGCTTGCGGCACTGCCCCCTTGTGACAATATGTAAACAATGCTCTCCAAAGCTGTCCATAAGCCAGGACCGCTTCAGTCATGTTACTGCCTTCAGTCACATAGAGACCATCTAGATTGGCCACACCCTGGCAAAGTCTGGACATGCAGGAAAAATGTATATTTCCTGACTGGTTCCTGAGTCTCTTTGTGATCGCTTTGATCATTAGCAGATTGAAACAGTCACCAACATTTGCACAGAAGAGGCAGATTTGTATCATATCCCTGCTATTTCCCCTGGCAACTGGCATCAACCTCACAACCACTTGCCAGCTGATCAAGGAATACACAATTTTCACATGCAATTGGCTGTAACTGGGAGCTCACTGAGCAGTCTCTAGGGTTGCATGAGTGGAAGTTAGCAATCAATTTCCAAGCAACTGTCCGCAGGCTTCAACAACTGCTTCTAACCAATCAGGGAATACGCATTTTTCTCTAGAATCCACTGGTTATCTGTTCATCACCAACCATTCTCTACCTGGGTGACTGGGTGACCACTAGTCATTGGGTGGTGGAAACCAGTGGGTCCCCAAACTCTACTTTGAGAACCAACTCTGTAGCATTTAAACTGTTATTATGAATATGCCTAATTCTCTACTTAATGAGCACAAGCAGCTCTGTGTCCTCTGACTGGTGGACTCATGTTGGCATCCATGATGTTTTTGTTTTTTAAAAAAAAATAAGTACACATTTAAACAGTTTGAGTACCAAACATTATGAAGTGTGACTAGTTTGTATTCATTTCCATGTGACTAAAGTAACGGTCGATTTCTGTGGTCCTGATCTATTATCAGTGGAAATACATGGAACTGGTTTTAGACTGGGCAAAGTAATGAAGCATTTGATCCCACAATGAGAATAATGTTCAAAGGGAAAACCCAAATGCAGACAAAAACCAGGTCGGACTTCAAAGGGCACTTTAGTCACTAAAGTGCATTAGGCGCTGCACATTGATGACAGGAAAAATGCATCTAAAAAGGGCAAACAGGACAAATACAAGCAGGGAGCCAACAAAAGAGGAACAGGAACTGGAGGGAGAAATGATGACCAGCACAGACACTGATTAAATACACGTCAGGGAGGGAAGGATAATAAGGAACAAGCGAACTCAGTCAGGAGGAGAGGAAAGGGGAAAGAGGGGAGTAAGTACAAACATAAACAACAATTATAAACCGTCCGTCAAAATAAAACAGGAAGTGACTGACAATGATATTATAAAATACTGAAAACGTAAACTCATAAAGACAGTGAGATAAAGTCATTTAAGAGCCAGATAGAAAGCAAGAAAAAAACAGAAAAGATTAAATTTAAAATCATTAAATTTTACCCCACAAAATTATCCTGTTACTTCATTAATCTGCTGGGTGATTAAAATATCTAATTTTTTTCTTCAACATTTAACTGTTAAAGGTTTAAACACATCGTAACACACCCTGATGGCTTAAGGACCTTTACTGCACATTCAAATCTGTCATCTGCTCAAACAAGTTAGGAGACATATAACTGAAAAGGCCCAGCGACGTGACATCCTGGTGTTTCAGAAGTCGAGACGATGACACCAAACATTCTCATTTCCAAATGTGACTCAGGATCTTTGTTGCATGTTCCTCCCCATCTACAGCTTCTCTCCCTTTTTAAATATGTGTCCAAAAATGCATAAAGCTGTCATTTTTCATCAAATTCATTAATTAATTCAATTCAATTTTATTTGTACAGCGCTAAATCACAACAACAGTTGCCTCAAGGCGCTTTACATGGTAAGGTAGACCCTACACAACACAGGTAGTGCACCTCAGCAGTACGTTGGTTCCACCCACACATACGTTGGTTCCACCCACACATACACCCACCCACCCACACCCATTGCCCCCATCCTGTCCGTCACCTCTGGGCAACCGCTGCCCCACTTATTTACACTCTCTGTGCTTTCATGTGCCTGAGCGATGTTTGTTTACTCCTCACACGGTGCAAACCGCAGCACGACATATGGAGATGTGCCTCCATATGTCCGTGTTTTGCAGTTTGCCAACGTGACGGCTGCAGAGACTCGCTATCTCCTTCTTCTTCCTTGGCCGCATGTGCGCTACATTTTAACACGACTTAACCGAGGTCAAAGCCTGCAGATGTGTTCCCTGTTTTTTTGAACGTTTCTCTTTACAAGTTGTGATGTCTCAAGTCCTTTTTTTTCTGAAGCTTGTGTGTGAAAGGATTTGAGTGTGTGCAAGCAGTCGTGTGTGTGTGAGGAACATAATATGAGTGGTGAGCTGTGTGCATGCAACCATATGTCACTATAGCTGGTACATCTAATGGAGCACATTTTTTAATTTGTATTTTTATTACGTAATTGAACGTTGTAGTCTCATAAAATGTGAATTTACATTAAAAAAAACAGTAAAGAAAAATCCTCTGAGATTTACTCCCTGAAACCCTGTTCAAATTTATCCTGTAGGTCTTCTTAGGCCTCAGTCATGCAGGCCTAGAGAGTGGTTGGTGACTCAGTGGCAACCACTTCCATTATTCCCCAACCAGTTGGCAAGTGGTTGCTGGCTGTTTCTAGGTCACCGGGTCCTGCATCAAAAACCTCTGTGTGATTGCTTCGGTCATCACCAGATTGCCACAGACGCCCATAGTTTTCATGAAAGACGCCAACTTATCTGCAAATATTTGTGAACAACTTGCCGAGCAGAAACTTACGCAATACACAATCTGGTGTTTGCTAGCAAGTCAACACCTTCCAGGTCAGCAACCTGCTAGCTGTTAATTGCAAAAAGGTTTTTCTGTGCATGAATTATAAAATCATAATTATAACGATGAGGTCTGCAGTTCTTTAGATGTTGGTTTGGGTTCTTCTATTTTTGATGAGCTCTGGAGAAATTTTAATATGCCAGCCACCCTGGGCGGTTTTCTAAATTGGTAGATAACAATTATTTTTTTCCACTGAGGGCCAGGTGGGTTGGGATAGCTTTTTTTTCACTTTATAAATTAAATCATCATTTAAAAAACTGCATTTTGTATTTTCTCAGGTTATAATATGCACAAAAAGAATAAGAAGAAAGAAAGAAATCAGGAAGGTGGAAGATATTACACAGGAAAGAGAAAGAAAAAGCTGCAAATAACACAAAAGAATATAAAAAGTGAAGAAAATGAGACCAAACTCAGAGAGATGCTGATTCACACTGGACTAACATCATCAGTAAACTCTCTGTTTGGTAGATTATGGTAGGTTAGTCGAAGTGGAATTTTTATTCCTCAAATTACTGAAATGGCTGATTCACCCAAGATTAATATTACAGGCAATTTTGGAAATTATTGCAAATTAGTAGAAGTCTCCAGGTAACACCAGTAATATGAAAATTGGGCTTTAGTGAGAATTCCCACCGATGTGAGTTTATTAAACACCTCCAGCTTCACAGCATTAGCTGGATGACCTATATTTGGGCCTCCTGGGCACACATTTAGGCACTTGGCTCAAATTTGTGCAACTAATCATTATGCCCAACCTAACAGCACTTTAAAGTCTGTACTTTTTCCCCACCTCGTGATCCTGGTGAAGCCAAAAGGAAAAACAATCAAGTTTTTCAAGTGTTTGCTGCACAACAGCTGTCCTCAAACTGAATCCGGAGCTCCATCACTACTCTCTCTTTTTCTTTTTATCTGCCTGCTTGTAAAAGTCTGACCTGGTTATAAACTAAAGAAAATACTTAGCCTTGTCAATTTGATGTTTTTTTGTTTTGTTTTCCTTCTTAAACTCAAAGTCATTATTTGCAGAAGTGATTTTTCTAACATTACTGTGCACAGGGACATTTTCATTACCATTACCATTCAGTTCCGTTCAATTCAATTGTATCTATTTAGCCACAAATCACAGCAACAGTCACCTTAATGCACTTAACATTTGAAGGTAAAAACCCTACAATTAATACAACTATGGCCACAGGTTGCCTGGTAACAAAGAAAACATCGTTCACTGTGCGATAAGCTCCTGTAGCAGAATCGTCATGTTTATAAGAATCATAAACTAGCATCAGACATTTTCCAGCGACACAGAGAGCCGCCTCTGGATGATAATTAATAATTATTTGAGTTATTATTGTGCTGCACCACTTCAGGCTTCACAGGAGAGACATTTTTCCACTTCAGATTTAAGGTGGCATTTCTCCCTCGGGTAAATTACTAAAGCCGACTGTTTTCTCAAACACGTCTGGTATCAGACAGCTACACAATAGCACACCACACAATTTCACTTTAACTGATACAGCTTTACCTAACAAAAGAACACAAGATTGGTATCAGTGAGCTCACTGCAGGAAAACAAACAATAGGATTTCTCTATGTTTAAAACTATTTTTGAAGTATTATAAAAATAATAAATTTATTCTATATTAACCATTGATCTGCTTTTTATCTCGATCTGGGTTGTGGGAGCAGCACTCTAGGCACAGATGCCCACCTCCACCTCCTTCAGCCGCTCCAGGGGGACACCAAGACAGATTAATCAATCTATTAATTATTATTTTAAAAAGTTGGCCATGTATTATCAATCCAGAAAAATACAGAACATTTTTCTGTCTGAACACATTACAAAAGCTATAAACTCAAGAGCAGGTGTTGGCAAAATTTACTTTTTAAGTTTTATGAAAACATTTCAGATCTCTGGGATTCAAACTCCAAATGGGCTCCAGTTACACTAAAAGTGTTTTTCTCTTATCTCCAGCTGAAGCTTAGATAATTTAGTCAACAGAAATATTTCAGACTTTTAGGTGAGGCTGAACAGAAAAGCTCATTTTTGGTCACTAAAGCTGATATTTTGGACACAACCAGCACCTTAGCATACAAGTTATACAAGTTTGTGTGTTTCTGTGTGTTTCTGTGTGTGTGTTTGGTCATGTGTGCGGGTGACGCACTCACTGCTGGCCAGAGGACACTTTGACTCATCCCTGTCTGTTGACTGTACTGAGGTCTGGCAGGTCCACCACTGAGAGCAGCCCTGCGACGACTGTAGCGTCAAACATCACCCCCGCCCCAACCCGCCGCCTCCCACCCCCCTGCTGCCCTGGAGGAAGTGATGTAAAGGCTGAACACAATCAAAACACAAGTAGAAAACCGGGGGAATGGAAACAAAGAGAAAGAGATTAGCTCTCTGTGCACATTTAGAGGAAACCAGGTGACCCCTCACACTCCTGAAGGATTTTATTTTACATTTAAATAGTGAAAAGTGAACCAAAAACCTGAAATTTACATTTAAAAACCTCCTAAAAAAAGATTCCTCTCAGGTTCCCGAATACCTCGCAGCATGCAGGCATTCAAGCAAACGCCATCTTTGCTTTGACCTACATTTTATTGTCTTGACGCTCATCTGTTCAAACATGTTACTGCAGAGACGACTGTTGGAGGTGGTGGTGCTGAAGCAGATATTGGAAAATGCCCCAAGAAAGTTTCCCAGCCTCGCTATCAGACCCTGAAGTGCCCGAGGCTCGGAAACAGCTGCTAACTGCAAAAACCACAGCTTCAAAAATCGCTCAGCCTCCTCTCTAACAGACACGCTGCTCTCAGAGCAGATCTTTCCAGCTTTCACAGACAGACAGGGCAACGTGGCGATGGAGATGGGAGAGAAGAATAGGATGCGACACAGGTCGGGAGTCAGTGTGCACCTCGCATTGGGTTATTCCAGTCCACGGTCACTGATTGGAGAGTGACGTGAAAACAGCCTGCGGGGGAAACTAAACTATGACTCAATGACAGAACATCGCATCAGAGCAGGACAGCAGAAGAAAGCAACAAGCTGTCCCACAATCAACAGTCTTCTCACCAAACAAGGCTGTAACAAGTCCAAGAGCAAAAATGTCCACAGAGGACTGGATTACTTATTTTATTATAAGATAAATAGGATATGGGGGCAACTTTAAGCTTCTTCTTTTAAAACAAAACACCCGCACAATTCTCAAATAATTAATCAAAGATGTAATAACTTAGCCTGAACATAGATATTTGTGCTCATGTATCCGTCTTATTGAAAAATTGTTACTACTTGGGTACGATGTTAACCACTGAAGGTGAGAACAAGTGGAAACCCTTGGGACTAAAGAAATGAAGCCAGCGCCAAAGACACAAAAACTTCCTTTCGTCTAATGGTCACTTACACTGGTTCTACACGTGGGTTAATCTTCATAGACTCCCAGGTTAAAATGCACAAATGTACCATTACAGAGGAAATAAAGATGATTACAGCCTTGTACAAAAACAGTTCTCGAATGACAGTTTCCCCATTAATTACATGTTAGGTGACTGATTTTTGGAAAGTCAGGGCTGGAGCTGCTTTGATAGACTCACCTCTGCTAACTCAGTCAGTCATCTGGAGCTCTCCACTTTGTCTTTGCTCTTTGTGCTTTTTAGAGCCTTTTAATGGAACCATCTGACCATCCACAAAGTTTGTGCTTCATTTTGTGTTCAGCACACTCTCATCCAAATATGGTCACTTCCTCCTCTTTTTCTTCATCTTCTTTCAGTTGCTCCCTTTAGTGGTCACCATAGCAGACCATCTACCTCCATCTCACCCTATCCTGAGCTTCCACCTCTGTCACACCAACCCTCTACCTATCCTCCTTCACTACATCCATGAATCTCTTTGGTCTTCCTCTTTTCCTCCTGCCTGGTAGCTCCATATTCAATATCATTTGTCCAATATATCTACTCTTCCTCAGCCATAAACCTTCAAACCATCTGAAAATTATCTCCAAATGGTCCTTTATGGCTCCAAAATATGAACATAGTGGGAGTCAAAGTGGGTGCAGAGTCTAACACCAATGGACTTGCTTTCTGCAGTATTTTTTACAATGTGAACATACTTATCCATAAAAAAATCAAATCTAGGTAAAATTGCGATTGTACTGTTTTTTGGTTTTTTTGCATTTGACCAATTGCAAGTAGGTGAAGCAACTTTTAGGCAACCACTTTTAAACACAGGGCAGCTGCACAGCTCTCCTGGATGGAAGCAACCTGTCACCAAACAATCACAGCCCAACTCTGACTGAATTCTGATCTAATTTATAACCACAGGGAGAATCCAAACATGTTTCAATCGGTCTGAGTCAGTCTGCATCGAAGAGCGTGACAGGGGCCTCGACTGGACTGGTTGTATTCTGATTATATTTCTATATAAAAGAAAAATAGGACATTTGTTGAATTGGATAAGTGGAAAAAGGCTACTAGTTGGACGGATATCAACAGATTTGTGTTTTTTGCTGATTTATCACAGTTAATCACATTATAAGATCAACCACTGCCAGCTTGACCCTCTTCAGTTGCTAACTGATAATAGACTCATGGCAGATTGACTCTGTAAAATTACTGCAACCATTTCAAAGGCAACAAGATAGCGATTGAACACCATCAGAGTAATTTTGGTTGTGCTGCCGTCTCCAAGCACTAGTGTGACTGTAGCATATTGCAGCTCTTCATAGGCGTTGTTAAATTGGTCGAAACAGTCACTACATTTACATTTGAACATTTTTGTTGTCTTGAATAAATTCAAAAAGAGCATCAATATGTGAGATTTAGAGGTGTTGGTAGATTTATTTTAACGCTACAAACACAGAGGACAGAAGCAGGCCAGCTGTTCTCTTTTACTTCTTATCTTTTTGCTATTTGGATTTTTAATGAACATACATCCATAACAGTGAGATTAATCTTATCACATCCCTCTCTGTGGGATAGTTTTTATGCATATTTCCCTCAAATTTCAAATAAATAGCAGATTATCAGTGTGGGTCTGACTTTTGGTTATCTACGCTATCTACGCGTCTTACATCACCTGATACTTCACACTCATCTGTGACCTCACAAATGATGTCGCAGGCCTTATGCTTGCTTTGTGACTTCAGTGATGTCACTCTGACATCTCCCTCTGCTGATGTTAATGTGTGTGACACAGTGAGCACAGCACTCGTTATTTTAAAACGTGTGAACATATTTTGGTTGCTGCCATCCATACCCGACATGACCCTGCCTTTAATTTGTATAAGGAAATACAAGAACAGCTCTAGAAGAACTGGGACGCTGTGTAAAATGTAAATAAGAAAACACAATGTAGTGATTTGCACACAGTTACAAATCCATATTATATGTTTAAACTGAGACATTTTACTATTTCATGAAAAATGTCAGCTCATTTTGAATCTGATGGCATTAAGACGCCTCAAAAGATTTGGGAAGGAAGGGTTGAAAAGTATGTTAAGTAAGTGTTACTAAAACAACTGATGGAGGAACATTTTTCAACTAATTAGGTTAACTGGCAACAAAAGACAAGAACAAAAAGACATCTCAGAGAGGCAGAGCTTCTCAGACATAAAGATGGACTGAGAGGTTCAGTTCAGGTTCACCAGCCTGCAAAAAAGTACATCTACAAGTTGTGGAACAATTACAAATGTTCCTAAATGTAAGATTCTGAACACTTTAAAATCTCACCATCTATAGTCAGAGATGGGCAGTAACGCGTTACTGTAATCCGATTACTGTAATCCGATTACTTTTTTCAAGTAACGAGTAATGTAAGGGATTACCATTGCAAAAACGGTAATTAGATTACCGTTACTTTCCCGTAGGAACGCTGCGTTACTGCGTTACTAAAACCGTGAGTTTTTTGCGAGAACGTCTCATGATAGTGACGTAAGCGAGTGTGACGTTCGTGACAACAGCTGTCTGCAGATCAACAATGGATAATATATCAAGTACGGGAGAGAATGTGAGCATGCAGCGTTTAAAGCGTGGAAGTACTGACCTTACTTTGAGTTTGATTCCATAAAAAGTGACAAAAACATTAGTGTCCACTGTTCACTGCTGGGAAGAAAACTTCTTTTTACAGCGAAACCCCCCCCCCCTAAACTTCCAAGCAAGCGCCGAATGCGCTACGACTGTAACGGGAAATTCACAGAGAAACTCGCGGATTCTTCAACTGACCGCTGCGGCACACCTGCACCAGGGTAAACCTCCACCTACCCCACTCCTGCTTTACAGGTGAAAATAGAACAACTAGTCTTTGACTTTATTTATTTTCTGCTGTGTTTTACTTGCATCTATTTGAAAGAGTGAGTGTAAACACAAAAAATATTTTATTTTATGTGCTGGAATGTGCAGAAAATAGGTTTAAATGTTAAACAAATTTCTTCCAGTCAGAGAATGTTGCATATAATTTAATTTTTGCTTGATGCATAAAGTAAAAAGATTAAAACTAATAAAACAAGTTTTAAAAAGAGACGTTTCCATTTGATTACATTTTGTATGATGGATTATGCAGAAAAAGTAGAATTGGGCTGAAAGATCTATCGCTTTATCACCTATTCAGGTTGTAAATTGTGTTTTTAAAAAGTAACTAAGTAACTAAGTAATTAATTACTTTTGAAAATAAGTAATCAGTAAAGTAACGGGATTACTTTTTGGGGGAAGTAATCAGTAATTAGTTACTGATTACTTTTTTCAAGTAACTTGACCAACACTGTCTATAGTACATAATATCCAAATATTCAAGAATCTAGAGAAATCTCTGCGCGTGAGGGACAAGGCTTAAAATCAATATTGGATGTGAAGTCATTGATTGTGCGATTCAGGAGAGAAAAAGGGCAAATGCAGCCTAAGTGAAAACTCTTAGGGATCCCTGACGTTTCAGGAGTATCAGAACAGCTGAGATGCATTTTCTCTAATCACCGCTGGGCCAAAAATTGGTCCACCCCAAAGATCTGCTTCCTTTGACGAGACCTAATTCGTCAGGCCAGGACTCTGCAGTCTATTTACACCTACAGGCCATGCACACTCTTTCAATGATGAGGATGTACACATCCTGGACAGGGAGGAACGCTGGTTTGAGCGCGGAGTCAAGGAGGCCATTTACGTGAATCTCTGAATCAAGGAGGGGGCTTTCACCATCTTACAATGCTGTGATTGCAGCCATTCCCCAACTCTCTGTGAATGGTACTCATGGCCATCGATCAGTTTTCATTGATCAATGGTCTTTGATCAGTGATTATTGATCAATAGTCATGACAATTTGCATAGTAATGATCAAGAAACTGACCTGTTTAAAAGGTTGGGGAAACCTGCATTCAGCTGAGACAGCTGAAGAAATTGATTGGATGAGTGGATGAGCATCCATCAAACCATGTGCAAAGGTTATATTGTATTATTATTTTTTTTTAATTTAGAAATAAAATGCCACAAAAATCAAAACATCTCATCGTACCAGTTTATCATTGTTTCCATCAACGGCAGTAGTTTTACCTGTTTTATTATTTTCCTTATATGTGACTTTCATGTTATGTAGTATGCACCATCTACTCCTTACCCATGAGATGGTAATATGGTAATAATATGCAAATTTATATATTTTTAATGAGAGTTGATATTCTTGTGTTTTCATCCCCTACATGAGTCTTTCTCCTGTTCTCACTGTGCTGCAGCCATACTGAGTGTAGAAACCCTCAGGGTGGTGTTACTGATTTCCTGTCCGGGGGGTGGAAGGAGTGGGGGAAGTTGTAGAAAATGATGCTGTGCCATCAGCTGCATGAGAGCTGAGATTTTGACCTTCTTTGTGTAATCTGAACAGCGGCGTCCCTCCTCGTCTTCTGCTGTCAGTCTGACTGAATCCCCAAGGGGATCATTAAAGGTTCACTTCTTCAAGAAATACCTCACATCACGCTGCCCCCTCTGAATCATATCTGCTCGGCCAAATCATCCTCCTCCACATGCTCTAATTTTGCTCTTGAAAAAACATCTCTCTCTCTTTTTTTCCAGCTTTCTGTTGTTACATTTTCCTCCAGAGCTCACAAAAAGAAAATCTTCTGTCTCTGAACCTCAGCTCTTTGCTGATGATCTACAAGGTCCACTCAGAATAGTTTTCTTCGATATTTTCTAAGGTGTTAACCTAAAAAGGGGTGCGATTGCACACGCACACAGCTTAGAGGGCACAGTAGCCATTCTACATTTATTTCAAGTTAATTAGATACATTTTGGTTCTTTCAGGCTCCCTTATCTGTGTGGTCTCACCTGTTGGCACTTGGCTAATTATTTAAAAAGGGCTTGGTGCAGTCATTCTTGCGCTCTTCTCTCCCACAGGTAGGGGTGCTGTTTGTTTGGCTTTGGTTAAAGAACATGTGTTTCAAGGTTGGCTGTAGCTCAGATGAAAGAACAGGTCATCCACTAATTAGGAGGTTGATGGTTTGATCCCCGTCTGCTTCAGTCCGTATGCCAAACTATCCTTGGACAAGATACTGAACCCCTAGTTGCTCTCTGATGCATTCATTGGGGTATGAATGTGTGTGAATATTGGATAGAAAGCACTTAGGCATAGGAAAAAAGTGCTTGTGTGAATGGGTGAATAAGGTATGCTGTATAAAGTGCTTGGAGTGCTCCAGCAGAATAGAAAAGTCCTTTATAAGAAACAGTCCATTCACCAGTTCTGCTGAGTGAAATTCTAGTATTTTATTAGTTTGCTACTTAGTGTTGATTAACCATTATCTGTATTTGTATGTTGCACACCTACAGTTATGAATGCAGCTTGCCAAACAAACTAATGCTTGCTGATAATTGAACACTCCACCCTCTAATCCATATGAGGTCATTTCAGGCTCCAACAAACAATAGTTTCAAAATGACAAGTCCAAAACCAGCAGGTGTTGTAACTGCAGCTATGTGACTTCCAGTTCTGTAGAAGTCTCTTAGAAACACCTCAGTGAAAACTTTCCCGATTAGTTCATGATCTCATGTAATATTATCCACAACATGAATACAGTTTTGTGAATTATGGTCCTCGGAGTCAGGCAAGTGGATAATCCAGGGTGTATTCAGGGTGTGCTTGTTACTGACAGTAGTACAGTAGAATTATTTTCTTCAGTAATACACTGACGTGTTACTATAATAAATTCAATAATTACATTACAGTTATAATTATTAGAAAAAAACCATGCCGTTTTTCCTTTCTGTGCACTTGCACTACAGTCAGCTTATTTCAGTAAAATATTGGAGCAGTCTACAGTAGAGAAATGAACATTACTTTTCTTTTTAAAAGGACAAGAGCTCAACAGTAAAATCCAAACTGCAGCCATGACAGAAAAAAGCGCATATACTGCTAACAGAACGTCAGCTCTTTGCTAGCACATGCACAGACAGCATGCTAACACAAAGCTAGACAAAGAACCCAGAGTTATGATACACCTGAGTGCCTGCTGAGCCGAGTCTAGCAGCCAGAGTGTGAGGGTAGAGTTCATGTCCCTTGTCTATTGATTCTGCATATTCCAGTGATGCTTGTCTAGTGAAATCTAAAACTAGAAATCAATTAAAATGCACCAAAGTAATGTAATCACTTTCCTTTCATGTCAGCATTCTATCATAAAGCTTTCATAAGTGTTTGCATCCATCTTTCATATTAATGCCATCTTGTGGCTGCAGCTGGCTATTGTCTCTAGAAGCAGGAATAACTCCGCTTGATTACATGCTACTGAAATCTTTATGGGTGTTCGCATGGGCGTGTCCATGTCCCATTAATAATGCAATGAGCTTGACAAGCGGCAAGGCCAGCAGCTTTTTTATGGCTATTTGCACATGCGCATTGTGGATAAACTGGTGTTTGACAGGAAACAGATAAGAGACTGGACAAGATGCCAAAGGCTCTGCTTTCACTTCTCTGGAATCAGCTACCATTTGTAGTTTGTGTGGAAATCTCTTTCTCTAAACTCAGATGCAGATAACTGCTTCTAGAGATTGCTTTTCACCTAACAAGTTATTCAGATGATTTCTTATTAAATTCAGAGCAAATCTAGTGTAGAATTTGTATTTTTCTAACTGTCCTATAAGTATAAGCTTTTTAAAGAGTATCAGCATATAATGGATAATCCTCTGTTCTGACTCTAATAATGACTGTAATTTGCAAGATGAACTTCATGATTTGCTCAATAGGACATAAAACTAGTGATTGAGCCCATAAACTCACTAAAAAAGTGCTTCCCATTTGCAACAGAAGAGTCGTCCCCTGCTGGGCCTTAGAAAAAATGCCGGTTTAAGGTGATTTATACACAGAGAAAACCACTGGGCTCTTAGGCCGACTTCGGGTTTGTTGAGCTCCTGTGACTCGGTGGATTGTGTGTTTATTGACATGTTATGTGTTTAGAGTCGTTCGGTCCCCTTGGAGATCTCAGAGTGTTTTTAACACGTTTCTTTTACGATTTTTGTTTGTGTTGATGCTTCACTCTGCCATTTTCAGGTCACGCTCATAAAACAGTTTTTAATCTTCATGAGACCCCATGATGAAATAAAGATTTGGCTGATGCATTTATGTTTTTCTCCAGTACCTGATTCATATTATTCCCCTCGGGTGGTAAACTGACACATAATCAACATTTTTAGGGTTATCTGAGATTTTTAAAATCATATTTTCTTTTAGTCACATTGAGGTTTGGGGACAACTTTGTTTAAACACAATCAAATTGAGCAATTAAATTCTGTGTAAATAACGTTGATCTAATTTCCCTTTGTGTAACTATGGTGTAGCACAGTCTTAGCTGATGCAGAACACACACACAAACAAACACATGCACAAAGAAATCCATCACATTAGCATGCTGCACAGAATTGATCTCCAGCTGCGCATCGATTGCAACTTTAGTGAAGGCATTGATCTATTGATAGTTTAAGCTCTTGTTATGAAAACTCTCTGCAGGCAAGCCAATCCTAAATCACTGCCATCCTGATATAACTACAGGGAGCCATGACAGTAATAGTAATATTTTGCCTACTACTCTCATAATCTGTGTAATGTCTTTTTCCTCTCTGCGAGCTGTGATATGTGTCTAATGCTTTGAATATACATATGAGAGGGTTGCAAGAGTCATCTTTGGTGAGGGAACAGCTGGCAAACGCTCGGGTTGATTTGTGCCAACTCCTCTGGCTATTTCTGCAGAGACCAACATGTAGCTTCTCCATCTGCGGTTCCTCCACAGGATTTCTGTTGAACTCAGGTCAGCGACGCTCGTTCCACTGAAGCCTACAGACTTGGAAATAAAATATTCATCTGCATGAAAATGGATGATAACTTCAAGGCAGCTGGCAGGAATCTAAGTGAGGAGATTCATTACAAAACAGCAGATTGGAAGAGCAGGATTTCGGAGAAGATGCGGTGATTTAAACTGTGTGAGGTCACCTACTTTTCAGGGTGATAGCAGTGATATTTTCTAAAAGGAAATTGCATAATGTAAACATGTAATAGCAACTATAGTGATAATAATATTTCTATATTGAAGTCTGATTATTTGTGCCAAAAAATGTTTAGGGTGGAAAAAAGGCGCCTAAAGGTAACCAGGATAATTTTGTGCATACTCAGACCTGCGAGGTGATGCATTCACTTTTAATTACTTTAGGCGAGGGGAACAGTCTGCCAGCATCTTTGATGAATATTTACATAAACTTGTATTTTGTATACATTTAAAATTATATATAATAATATTTTTTAAAATTGGTGTAATAAAAGCAACTTGCATTGAAACGGTTCTATTTTTGATTAAATATGTCTAAAAATATGAAATAAAATACTGAAAGTGTGAGACTGCTGTCTGGTCATTCTTATCCAAAATCCTGAAATGTGTTCCACTTCAAGTATTTTTCCTTTTTTCTTTTTAAACATTACATTACAGTGTTTTTGTATTTGTAAAATCCCAGCTATCCTCCAGTTGCACTTATTCATCTGAGAGTGACTCTGGGACATGTTATGTCTTTAAATAAAGTATTCATTTGCATGAACATGAATAAATTAAAGGCTCAATGGGAATTCGATTCCATGTAACCTTATTTATGTCAAATGAGAACAGAATCATAGATATCTCAGTTAAAATGGGGCAGATTTTATTGTTTATTTTCTATATAAATAAATGAACAAACACCAGCTACATGGCAGCAACTTAATGCATTTAGGTGTGTAGATATGGTCAAGATGGCCTACTGAAGTTGAAGTTATCTTGAGCATCACGATGGGGATAAAAAGGATATTTATGTGACTTTGATTGTGGCACGGTTGTTAGTGCCAGACAGGGTTGGTGTGAATATTTCAGAAACTGCTGATCTACTGGGATTTTTCCCACACAACCATCTCGAGGGTTTGCAGAGAAATGGTCCAAAAATGATAAAATATCTGGAGAAAGGCAGTTCTCTGAGAGAATGCCGAGCTAATGCCAGAGGTCAGAGGAGACTGTTTCAAGCAACTCAAATAATCACTCGATACAAGCAAAACATCTGTGATAGCCCAACACTCTGAAGTGAAAGAGCGGAAGCAGGAGAAGCCTACACCAGATCCACTTCTGTCAGCTGAGAACTGGAAACCGAGGCCACAATTTGCAAGGACTCATCAGATGTGAACAGAGAGTTTGAGGAGTTTTTCAGCTGTAATACTTTAATGGTAAAATGGCCTGTATTTATATAGCGCTTTACTAGTCCCTAAGGACCCCAAAGCGCTTTACATATCCAGACATCCACCCATTCGCACACTGGTGATGGCAAGCTACGTTGTAGCCACAGCCACCCTGGGGTGCACTGACAGAGGCGAGGCTGCCGGACACTGGCGCCACCAGGCCCTCTGACCACCACCAGTAGGCAACGGGTGAAGTGTCTTGCCCAAGGACACAACGACCGAGACTGTCCGAGCCGGGGGTCGAACCGGTAACCTTCCGATTACAAGGCGAACTCCCAACTCTTGAGCCACGATCGCCCGTGTTCAGGTCAGAATTTGGCATAAACAACATGAACGCGTGGATCTTTGTATCAGTGGCTCAGGCTGCTGCTGGTGGTGTAATGGTGTGGGGGAAATTTTCTTGATGCATACTGAACCCCTAAGTATCAGCTGAGCATTGTCTAAACGCCATATCCTACCTGAGTATAGTTGCTGACCATGTCCATTCATTTAAGATCACAGTGCACCCGTGTTTTAATGGCTGCTTCCAGCAGGATAATGCGACATGACACGAAGCTCAAATCATCTCCAAATGGTTGCCTGAACATGACACTGTACTCAAATGGCCCCCAGATCTCAATCCAAAAAAGAGCTTTTGGGATGTGCTTGAAAAGGAGATTTGCATCACAGATGTGCAGCCATGTGTGTTAATATGGAAAAAAATCTCTGAAGGCAAAAAGGGTCCAACCTGTTGCTAGAAAGGTGTAATTAAACAAAGTGTCTGGTAAATGTGATTGGATACAAATGATGAAAGCAAGTGAGCAAAACTATGGAAGAATAATGTTCTGCACAAAGCTGCAAACACTTTGTAGACTGTGTAAATTAAATTAATAGACAGACATATGCATAGAGTAGTATATAAACACAAAAGTAAATTTCATGAGAGAAATACAAATTCAGTAAAATAATACTAAAAAGCAACAACCAGCAAAAAAGATAAAATTAAGACCAATAAAATAAGTAGAAACCTCATTAAAAAATGAGGAAAACTTAAAACAATCAGAAATAAAATCAAATGTAAATTAAGTGTGAGCCTGATATACATAAGTTTGCTATTCCAGCAAGTTGGAGCCTGAAAGCTTGACTGATACACTCATGTAGCAGTGAGAGGGTCAAGTCTCCTTTTTGTATAAAAAGCAGTTGTAATGATTTATAAGAGCCTTTAACAAAGTCTCTTATTGATAACCTGATGTTTATCATCCACTAATCAATGTGATCAAATCTGATATGTGACATCCTAAGAAACAGAAAATAATCACGTTTATCTCTATTTTAGCTTTTAAACCTTATTGGAATTTTGCAATTGCATTAGTTATTTTTACGTCTAATCCCATAACATTAACAAACAGTAATAGTTTGTAATATAAATATCTAAATGTGAGCCTTATGAATGAGCTTCCACATAGCCATGAAATCGCAGCGTTGAACCGGCTGCAGCACTGACAGGACTCTGCTTATTTACTGCCCGCTGACCTGCTGGGTCACTTATTTAATCAGTTATTTTCCGCTAACGTGCCCGTGTGCACGTTACAAAACTGACCCGCCTGCTGCATGCTACTGAAATTTCAACTCTCCATGGATGCTGCAGGGTTAAGAGCATGCTGCCTGCAGCGTTTGCACGGGCACTACCTATTTATTGCAGAGCAATATAAGCCTGGGCTTGAGGCAGAGTTGCTGTGGAGATTTGCATATTATATTTTCACCCTTGTTGTTGGAGTCAGCAGTGAGTGATGGAGGCAAAAAACCCCGAGCTGCACAGGCCGGGCCAAGAACAGGGAACAAGCCTCTGCTAATTTTCTGGCAAAAAATTCATAATTAACACGTTTGATGTAGAGGCTGCAGTTGTCAAGGTAACTGATGACACCGCATTATCACTTGGCGCTTCTGCACCCTCCATCCTCCCTCTTTCCTCCCATTCATCAAGCAGCCATTGAACAGCTCTTAGCAGGGAGGAATGGGGAGGGTAACCCCAGCTAAACTCATATTTATTCACAGAAGCAAGTTCAGGCACCTTTATTAGTCTGGTATTAATCTCGTAAAGTCAATTACCATAATAGATGATTATGAATTACAATGGGGAGTGCAGGGCCAGGTAAACTATGAATAATAATTGCACATCACAGGGCAGCACAATTTATTTTCTTTAAAAGGCTCACTTCACTCACATTATAAAATCCTGTACTCTCACTTACCTCTAACCTCCACATTCAAAGCGTGCAGACAGCCATGGGTATTCTGAGAGTAGAATTACTTTAAATACTTGGTGCCGGTGCTTTTCATACAGACTATTTCTTATAGTTGCAGTGAAAACTCGTTTAATGTTTAAAAATATGATGATGTTTTATAATTGTATTATTCCACTGTATTTTACAGATGTAAGTGCTTGATAGTATTTACATTTTATTCACATTTGTATTCAGGTAGATCTAATTAACTTAATTTTAGGCTATTTGCACACTCATTCACATTGCTTTGAAGCTGACGGTTGGTCTCTAGTCGACATTGCCACCAATTGTGATGAGAAGTGGGCGGGTCCTGAAATAAACTTTGCTTACCTTCAACATGAATGATGATGCAACTACCAATGACAATGCAAAATACCACTGACTGAATAATGACTTGGTAGTAAATATGTTAGAGGCATGCCTAAGCATCTAGCGCATGGAAAGTCGTAGTGATGTGCTATGAGTGAATCACTTCCTGGAAACAATAACCACTGTGGCATAAGGTGGGAGGGAGTTCTTAAAGCGACTACAGTTGGAATGAAGAATACCTGTAATTAAGGATGGGAATTTATAGGAATTTAGTGATTATTAATATCACTTATCGTTTTGATTCCTTATCAATTCTCTTACTGATTCTCGTTGTATGTGCTTTGCGTCGCCATCATCAGTAAGCAGCATATCAGAGACATTACATTCCTGCAAATTAATTCCATGTTTGTGCATGTTAGAGGTATTTCCTCTCTTTGTTGCGATCAGTGTTGGGGTCGTTACTCAAGAAACTGATGTATTATAATTACACAAACAGACGTTCCTATAAGTAATACAGTACATTACTTAATTAATTCCAGGAGACAGTAACTCGTTATATTATTCATTACATTACTTTCACGTTTCTTTGTAAAATGACCTGAAACAAATTGTCTTGTAATGACTATTTAACAATATAAACCTATAGACTACACTCCTACACGACACACAAATCCCTATTCTAGAGGAGACACATATGATCTTTCTCTTAGCATTTAGGTATGAACACAAAGTCGACAGCACAAAGCACAGATAGAAAACCAGCACAGAGACTTCGAGGCGATCGTCACAGTGATTCTACAATAGAAACATAAACGGGTAGAAACAGAAGCTGCAGCCTGACTGCTCATCGCTGCTTTTGTTACCTGTTGAAGTTCAGGGTCTGACTGCTGGGTTGTGGTCAACATTCACTCAGCTTTCATATCACTTACCTTGTGGCTAGCTTAGCATTAGCATGCTGTCTGTGCAGATGCTTGCAAAGAGCTGAAGTTGTGTTAGCATCATAAAGCAGCTGTTTTTGTTCTGGATCCAGTTTGCACTTTACCATTGTGCTTTTATCCTTTAGTGCAATAAAAATAAAAGTAATGTCCATATCCACGCTGTAGACTACGCCACTATTTTCCTCCTCTGACACATGAACTAAACTCAGCCAATTGCAACCACAAGTGGAATCAATCTGCAGGCAGACTAACAATTCAAAGGAATTCGATTACTGGCAACTGATTCTTCACAAGAACCAGCTCCCCATTCTTATCCCTACCTGTGATTGACATATGACCTGCAACCAAATATGCTAAAGGAAACCAGAGACCTCAGTTTTAAAGTGTGCTCCAGTTACCAGGTAACCTTCCAACTTGCAGTACTTTAGATATAACATAATGTCATATGGAAGTGTGAGGCATTCTTCACTCTCATTGGTAGTCGCTTCAGTCACTCAGCTGGAAGTTGAGAAAAGCTTATCTCGAGTTCTGCCAGCTTCCCAATGCCAGCAGTTAATTATGTCCTGGAATGTCATTCACTTTCTGTGGTCTCTAGTCACTGCCTTGCTTGTTTGAATACATAAAACATTAAATTAATTTTCATGCTCTGTTTTCATACAGGTGAGTTGTGATATGCCTGCAGTGCTACGATCTACAAACATATATACAAACGTACATATGTTATGATCGTTGTAGTACAATGTTAACTGTTAGAAGGGCTGAAAGTTCATCAGTGCTTTGGAACCTCATTTCAACCAGTCACACCATTAGAAATCAGCGCATTAATATGCTGCTACAATGGTCCATGCTTTAGTTAATGTGCTTGTAGTGGGAACTCACAACATTGTATCGAGAATAGAAATATTTTACTGCTATTATTTGTTGCTATTTTATAATCGTCATTACCATTTCATGTGATGTTGCATTCAGATGCATTCAGATGTTCAAATATATTGGTATTATATTAGTTTTTATTACAGGTTCAGTTATAATTTATATTACAGGGGTTATCATAATCAAATATTAACAGGTTTATTACAGGTTGTTCTAAAATTTAAAGGTTTTCGAATGTTTTATATTCTTACATATAGTCTTCCGTGGGTGAGAAAACTGAGTTGCAGGCTGACAGGAAACGGCGTGCTTTTGCAAAAGTGAAACCAAAACCAGAGTCTGGGTTTGTATAATGAGTTTATACATTTTACATAGAAGTTAAGATCATCACAACACAGGATGGCCTTAGCCTGGTTGCCTACGTGAGGTCAACTAAGGTGCAGAGAGCAGATGCACACTCTGTGCACGCGCAGAGACATACACACACACACTGTTAGGGTGTAGGTGAAAGTTGACTGATGAAGCAGTAGATGCATGATGCGAGAGCTGAGCTGGCTTACGGGAAACCACCGGGGAGAAGATGGAAGCCAGTGTACTTTTAATTGTGCCTTAAGTTGTCAAATAGAACATTTGTGGTTTTGAAGCTGATGTATGTGATGACGCAATGAGGGGGCGTCACTAAATATACTCTGATGCATATAAAACTGTATTTTGATGTTAGGAGGATGAGATTGTGGGGCTGTCTGCTTACAGAGTCCGCTCATTCTCCCACGCGTGTCATTTCATTAAAATCATCGTCTTTACCCTTTGGACCAGTGTGGTTACTTGCATTCCTCCTGTGTTTCCTTCCCTATATTTTTGAACCTTAACATTTGGGGGCTTCGTCCGAGGGGGGAAGTGAGACAGGACGGAGAAAGGTCCGAGGCGTCAGGCGCTCAGGCATTGGTCAGTGGTCAAAGTGAGTGACAAGCCGGCATATAACAAAAAGGTAGGCACCACCTGTTGATCTTATGAACCAAAGTGTGTCACTA